>NC_057796.1:134513708-134559954 GCF_018294505.1 Triticum aestivum
TGTCAAAAAAATAAAAGAAAATAAGTTTCCCATGTGATATGTGGTCTAGTTGTTGGGAAAATTTACAAATATGAATTTCGACTTTATTTGCAAAATCTCTCTGGAATTTAGTAAAATGGGCATAACTTTTGCATACAAACTCGGATTAAAAAGTTTTTTATATGAAAAATCATCTACTCGAAAAGTTACATACGAATTGAACTAGGGAAACCCCGTTCAACATCTTCAAAATCCCCAAAAACCTAACAGAACGAAAGATACAGGGCTTTTAAGATCTAGAGGGGGGAAAATGAAAAAAAATCAAACTTACTAGTGGCGCACCATTTCCTAGGTGCGCCACTAGTAACAGAAAAAAAATTGGAATTTTTTTTCAAAATATGATACTTAATATGACCGGGAAGTTTGAAATATTTTTTCAAAATTTCATCACACTCATGAACATGAACAAAGTCCTAGACATCAACAAGGTTTAATAGGATTGATATGATAGATATAACAACAAGTGCCTGTGAAGTGAGCTGGTGCTGGGGTTGGATAGAACTACGAAGTTAAGCGTGCTTGGGTTGGAGTAGTGTGAGGATGGGTGACCTTCCGGGAAGATTGACCATGGAGTGCGATTTGACTTGAGATTAAGCATATTGACCTGAGATTAAGCCATAGTGACCTGAGATTAAGAAAAAAATGAAAAAAAATTCTGAAAGAAAATTTGAAAAAAAAAATGTTAGTAATGGCGCACTTCTATGTGGTGCGCCATTACTAAGTCAGATAGTAATGGCGCAGCAGATAGGCATAGTAATGGCACACTATAGGTGCGCCATTACTATTTTGTTACTAATGGCGTGATAATAGTGGCGCACCTGTAGTGCGCCATTAATGGCAAAAACAGGTGCGCCACTAATTAGCCTTTTCGTAGTAGTGTCGGCCTTTTAAAGGCCCATGATATCAGTGGGCCAACTAAGGCCCGAGATATGTTTCGGCCTAGTAACTGCCCGTGATATAACTGGGCCCAAAAAGGCCCCGTCTACATTTCAGCCTGCTGAAGGCCCGTCGACGACTAGTGAAAATTGAGGCCCAATATGCATTTCGGCCTTCTAAAGGCCCATGGTTTCATCTGGGCCATAACAGGCCAGTACAATATTCAGCCTGTTAATGGCCCAACGCTACCTGGGCCAAACTAAGCGCTGGGTCCACAAAAGGCCCAACTAAAATATAGGCCGGTGTAAGTTGTGGGCCTCGCGCAAAGTGCGAAGGCCCCAATGATTCGAGCCCAGGAAAGATGCAGGCCGGCCCAATTGTGGCCCGCTAAACACCAGGCCCGTTAGAGGCGAATGTTTCGGCCCGGTCGACTACATCTGATTTTTTTCAGATAGCGAATGATGGCAGTACCTAGTAAGAATTAAGAACAAACCTACTCTATACAATAAAGAAATTACGACATAGTAACTAAGAATAAACCTACACTATACAATAAAGGATTTATGGTATATTACATCCACTTGGCATCGAAGTTCGCCACCAGTGATCATAACACGCAACGAAGAAGCAGATTACAAAAACTGGGCTCCATTGCAGCGTAACAAAATAATACTGAACTGAGACCACTTCATAGATAGTTCAAGAAAGGTTAGCCTTGAGCGGGAACTGCTGCGCAAGCTGCTAACCAAGGCTGTGAGACCGGCCTAGCATGTCGGTCATAGCTTCCAGGTGTAGCTGTTTAGCGATGAGGTTCTCATTGGTGTTCTCCGCAATCTTTCTTAGAGATAGGACTTCAAGTCGAAGTTGAGTTGCAGAATGCCTTTCTGCTAGAACTTGGGACTGAAGAAGTCGAACTGATTCAGACAACGAATTCTGTGAGCTTGTCTGACTGCTAGTCTCAAGTAACTTGAAGACTGCATCAAGACAAGACTTCGGGGTTGTCTCGCTATCTTCAAGATGTTTTGCCTTCTTTGCTGCAATATATGTTGGGTTTGTCTCACAGCCTTCAGCAGATTTGTGCATGCCATCAGGCATATCACCCTGAAACAAAGCAGAGAGATGACAGGTTTTGCACGTGTATAAACAAAGATGATAACTGTTGAGGGAGTCCTGGACTAAGGGGTGCTCGGGCGTCCGACCGGTTATCCATTGGGCCGGACTGATGGGCTGTGAAGACATGAAGGCCGAAGAGTGTACCCGTGTCCGGATTGAACTCTACTTGGCGTGGAAGGCAAGCTTGGCGACCGATTATGAAGATTCCTTATGTAACCGACCCTATGTAAACCCTAGATCCCCCTGGTGTCTATATAAACCAGAGGGGTTAGTACGGAAAGGATACACTCATTACCATTGTCATACAGGCTAGACTTCTAGGTTTTAGCCATTACGATCTCGTGGTAGATCAACTCTTGTAATACTCATATTCATCAAGATAAATCAAACAGGAAGTAGGGTATTACCTCCATAGAGAGGGCCCGAACCTTGGTAAACATCGTGTCCCCCGTCTCCTGTTACCATCAATCCTAGACGCACAGTTCGGGACCCCCTACCCGAGATCCGCCGGTTTTGACACCGACATTGGTGCTTTCACTGGGAGTTCCATTGTGCTGTCGACGAAAGGTTTGATGGACCCTTCAATCGTCGATAGTGACACTGTCCAAGGAGAAACCTTCCTCCCCGGACAGATTTTTGTGTTCGGTGGCTTCACACTGCGGGCCAATTCGCTCGGCCATCTGGAGCCGATCGATAGCTACGCCCCTGGCCACCAGGTCAGATTTGGAAGCTTGAACTACATCGCGGACATCCGTGGAGACTTGATCTTCAACGTATTTGAGACTGCAGCGATCGCTCCCCCTCGCCCTGATGAACATGACCTAAATCTATCATCGGATCACGTCCAGGAGATGCTTCCTGTTGTTGCAATGGCCTGAGAACCGCAGCAGATCGTGCCATCCAAGGCCATGGAGTCTGCGGCATTGGAGCCGCACACGGACTCGACACCCCGCAATATTTGCATCCATGGAACCCCGGACTCGTTTCCGGCTATAAGTCCCGGACCGGTACACATGCGGACACCGAGTTGGATCGGTTATCAATCATCGAGTTCAGCGCCGCAGATGTCTTCCAACACTCGCCCTTTGGCGATGTGCTGAATTCATTGAAAAACCTGTCCCCGATGGGGGACTCACGTCCAAACTATGTCCGGTTCGAGCTAGAGGCTGATAATGGAGAATCTCGCTTCCCACCCGCCACCCACTTCATAGCCACTGTCGAGGACTTAACTGACATGCCTGCTTCTGGCTCCAAAGACATTGACGGTATAGACGACGATGCCGACAAGGAGCAAGGCCAAGACCCGCCAGTCATCAGGCATGGGACGGCCACCCCCTCATACGACGTGTACATGATCGATACACTTAAAAAGTATTGCGGCAATGACAAGGGAGATCCAATTGAGAATAAAACTCCTGAGACACAGGCTAAGTTCCGGCGCCCCAAACGCCGCTCCAAGTCACGGCGCCGAAAGCAATGAAGACCCTGTGGGAGCAATATCCGAGCAGGAGGAACAGGAAAACGGGCAAGCCAGCCCCGACGAACAGGCCCTGCCCAGCGACGGTTCGGAGGACGACAACTATCTTCCGCTCTCCGAAAATGAGGTAAGCCTCGGCGATGAAGACTTCATCGTACCCGAAGAGCCCCTCGAGCAGGAGTGCTTCAAGCGCAGGCTGATAGCTACGGCAAAGAGCCTGAAAAAGAAGCAGCAGCAGCTTGAAGCTGACCAAGACCTACTCAACGACAGATGGACCGAAGTCCTGGTCGCCAAAGAATATGGCCTTAGTGGCCTAGCAAAAAGCCACCCAAAGCACAGATTGCTATACCAGTCCGATGACGGGGCATTGGGCCCATACCATCATCACAAAATGCGGAAGGTCGCCGACAACTCTGTCCGGATAAAAAGGCAACTCAAGCCGAACACTAGATCGTCCCACCTCGCCGTAAAGGCAAGAACAACACAGGTCACGATTACCCAGACGACCTGCAGTGGGACTTGGACAATAGAGCAAGACACGCAAGACCGATCTACGGATCGCGAAAGAACGCTTCGACACGCGACGATGGCTACCTATTCGAACGTGTCAAACCTCGCCACGCCCGAGCCAAAAACCGCAAAGGGACTCCTTCGGAGTTATGTCGCAGTGTGGCCCAACATAGAGGCGCCGCACACCCACATTGCTTCACTGATGAAGTAATGGATCATGAATTCCCCGAAGGATTCAAACCCGTCAATATTGAATCATACGACGGGACAACCGACCCCGCGGTATGGATAGAAGATTTCATCCTCCACATCCATATGGCCCGTGGGGACGACCTCCATGCCATTAAATACCTCCCACTAAAACTAAAAGGGCTAGCTCGGTACTAGTTAAACAGCCTGCCTAAAAATTCTATAGCCAGCTAGGAGGACTTGGAAGAGGCTTTCCTCGATAACTTCCGAGGAACATATGTCCGGCCACCGGATGCCGATGACCTAAGTCACATTGTCCAGCAGCCCAGAGAATCAGCCAGGGAGCTCTGGACTCGGTTCTTAGTCAAAAAGAACCATATCGTCGACTGTCCGGACGCGGAAGCCCTTGCGGCTTTCAGACACAGTGCCCGGGACGAATGGCTGGCACGCCACCTCGGCCAAGAAGGAACTAAATCCATGACAACCCTCATTGCTCCAATGACCCGCTTTGCGTGGGAGAAGACAGCTGGCTCGCTCGTGGAAGCAATAGTGCCAGCAACCTGGGCACCTGCGAAATCCGAGACGGCAACGGAAAGCCACGACGAAGAAAAACAACAGTCGCAATGACAATGAAAGATCATGCGACACAGCGGTCAACGCTGGATTCAGCAACCCCAAGCCTGGTCAACGGAAGAAGCTATTCAAGGCGAACCGAGACAAACCATCCAACCTGGACAGGATATTGGACCGACCCTGCGTGATTCATGGCCACCCCAATAAACCAGCTAATCATACCAACAGAAACTGCTGGGTCTTTAAACAGGCCGGCAAGCTCAACACCGAACACAGGGGGAGGAGGCCGCCAGGTGACAGGGATGACGGAAAGGTTCACCAACGAAACATTGGGGGTCAGAAGCAATCTCCACCCGAGGATCAACTACTCCCAGAATGGAAATAGCAACCCGGCTTCCGCCGCCCACTCCGTACACCTACAAAATTTGTAGCGCGTATACATCATTATGCACTCAAGATACCATGGGCATTGGCGGAAGCACAATACGGACAAGCCTGCAAGCACTCCAGTAACATTTTTTATTTATTTTCCTTTTTGTTTTTTCTTCCTTCGATCCTTTAAAAACAGGTGACGAACAGGATAAATATCTGAAACTGGCTCTGGATCTGTATACTCACCTAAGGGGCTATTTCCATCAAGGATTCCCCCCACCGAGGACTGGCGGCGCAGATGTGCGACAGGAGGTCCAAAATAAATTTTTGTAGACCGCACTCTCTATTTCTTGAGCCTGTACTATACCTGTTTCTCCGCCTCCAACCCCGAGCATGTCAAATAGCCGGGAGGATGGCTTTTATATATATCATAAGTAATCATTGGCATACCGCTCAGTTCCCAGTAAAACATATCCGAACTAATTATCCGTGTTGTCTCGCCACGGAATACGGCTGCCACAGATGTTTCACAAATATACCTTGGCATAACCTGCCAGGGGCTCGGTATGGGAACAAATGAGTTGCCAGCAAAAGCCTGAACAGCTCTACAGCGCACTTCAACGTCGCAAGTTTGGCCTTATATGCATCAGCTCCTAATCATTGTCTTGGGTCAGTAGTTGGGTTGCCCGGCTCCTGTGCTTGATACCCTATGTTCCGCTTTATCAGCTAGGGTAGTAAAGGGAGAAGTACTGCGATTGTGCCCTGGTCTAAACCGGATAAGCACCTCAGTAGAGAAAGCCCAAAATTGACTGTCATGATGCGGTGAGAGCTGGTCAACCACTTGGCGACTTCCTAGAATCATTTGCGATTCTCCGTGTCACACGAGGGATCTCTTTCAGCTCAAATATGTAAGGCACCATACGCCGCATACATACCAGGGGCTATGTCGTAGCCCCACAATAAAACTCCTATGGCTAAGTGAAACTGTTAACGCCCTATAGTCCGATTGCTTGGTTCGCCGCACTATCACTTCCTTCATGGACCAAGAGGTTGGATAAAGAGTGATTAAATGCTTTTTCGAAAACCCCTGTACTTCCTACGAGGGGGCTGAAGCCGACGACTTGAAAACTTTCAGATTATATTAAAACGGCCGCACAGGAGGAATTCAGGCTTTCGAGCAAAACATAAAAAAAGATTAACTATAAAATTGTCTTTTACAATTATCATACACCTCACTCGAACATTATGTCTTTCGAGCATTGACCCTCTATCAAGAGGGCGGCCCCTAGGACGTCTTCAAAATAATGCTCCGGTTCCAGACGGTCCTTGCCTTTGGGTGGACTCTTCGTCGCAACATCGATGGCCTTCATCTTCCCCCAGAACGTCTTGACTCGGGCAAAGGCCATCCGTGCACCCTCAATGCACGTTGACCGACCGCTTCACAGCGTCGATACGCGGCATTGCGTCAACAAGCCTCTGCACCAAACCGAAATAGCTATTCGGAACAAGCTCGGTTGGCCACAACCAGATTATGACATCCTTCATGGCAGCGCCGGATATCCTATGAAGTTCGGCCCATTGGGACATCTGTTCATTGAGCAACAGAGGGCGCTTTGACGCGCCAAACTGTGACCAAAAAAGCTTCTCAGTTGCATATCCATCTCGCTCTTGGTAATACTGCGCCACATCGGAAGAACTCTTCGGAAAGTCCAAGAACTCGTCCCGAGGACTCCACACTTGGTTAAGCTGAACATAGTCCGGGTCACCGAACTTAGTTTGCAGCAGAAAAGGCTTTCCAGCCACAATCTCCGTTGCCTGCCGAACCTCCTCACGGGTTGCTCTGGATTCTGATCGCGCTTCCCTCGCCTCCTGTAGGGCCTTGTCCAGTTCAGCCGTTAAGGCTTTATTCTCCTTCTCTAGAAATTCGCAGCGGCCAGTGGCATTTTCTAGTTCGAGCGCCACCATGGATATCTTCTCCTCTTTTTGGCACCGTGTAGTTTGTTCGGCTTTTAGCTCAGCCGATGCCTTTTCGGGAGCAACATTGCTACGCCGGGCCTGCTCCTTGGTGCGGGCCAGCTCCGCTCAAAGAACTTCAACGGCGGCAACATCATCTGCAGCCACGCATACTCCAGCATAAAAATTATAGCATCATGCTTATACCACAAAAATGTATGGGGATTGCCCTGAATACATACCTTGCGACTCGTCAAGATGCGTATTGATTAATGCAAGATCATCCCCTGCCACATCAAGCTTCCGCTGCAGCTCGGCAATTTCCATGGTCCGGGAAGTGGCCAAGGGGGAAGCAGCCTGTGTTCAAGTTCATCAGGTTAGTCCTCAAAACGATCATTTTTGATCCTCTGTTTGCTTCCTAATGGAAGAAAACCTGAGTCTCAGGGGCTACTACCTATACACAGGCGCATCTTTGCAAATGAAACATAGCTGAAAAACATTATGTCACAAACCTCGAAGCCCTTCAGTAGGCTCATAAAAGCTTCATTTAATCCGCTCTTCACGGACAAAATCTTCTCAATCACTGTACCCATCAAGGTACGCTGTTCCCCCGAGACAGATGCTTTCCGCAACATGTCCCGCAATATATCAGGAGTCTCCGGGTTTCCGGACACTGCTCCAGGGGCACAGTCATCCTTTGAAGGAATCTGTTCACCCGTCTCCAGAATCACTATCGCCTGCGAACCAGATAGTCTGGGGCCTTTGTTAGCGTCAGCCCCGGAATCCTGGATGGCCGGAGGTCCACCTTCGGGTGCTGCCTCTCCTGTCTCCTGCGTAACTTGTTGGTCAAAAGAGATCCTCCGCGATAACACTTCGGAGTCATTCGCCATATTGGGCGAGGAGGTTGGAGGAGGTGTCTCGCTCTCAATCATCTCTGGGAGAAGACTCCCCGAAGAAGAGGATCGCCCAGAAAAACTGTGTGCCGACCTGCGAAAATGCATGAATGCGTTACGAATATCTTCGGTAACAGCAACGGAGCAGGACTCTATCAAAGTACTCCGGATTCTCTTACGGTTTGGCCGAGGGCTTGTCCCCCTGTTGGAGTTGTTCAACGGTGTCGCTTTTCAAACCCAACCCGCTCGACAATGGCGTCTTGCCCTTCTTGGAAGACCACCCCTCCCAATCGTCGGAGGCGGCCCTTTTCCTCCTGCTTGGAGAAGGGATACTGGGTCCTTTTCTGCCTTTGTTCCCGGGCGAGGAAAGGTCGATTTCTCCGGACTCATTGTCCGACTTACCTCCGGAACCAAGGTCATCTTGGGTCTTCTCACCCTCCACTGCTGGTGCCTGGTACGGTGCCGAGGCCAGCATCCTTGTTAGCACAGGAGTAGCTGAGTCTTCGGGAAGGGGAGCCGGACACCTAATCCGCTCCACCTTCTTTATCCAGCCCTTAAAAGGGGTGATACTGTCGGTATCTTGCTACTGGGTGTCTAATTATAAGGTATTCGGCAAACGGGTACTTACCGGGGTATCCGGACGGTTACAGTCTAGGCCGACATCTTCGGTGGTGTCCGGCCATTGCCTTTGTTTCCCGAAGAATGATCTCCATATTCCTTCATGTGTAGTGTCGAAGAAGTGCTGAAGCGTCCGCGGCCCTTCCGGATTAAACTCCCACATGCGGAGAGGCCGTCGCTGGCATGGCAGGGTCCGACGAACTAACATTACTTGAACGACGTTGGCTATATCGATGTCCTTCTCAATGAGGCTTCGGATGCGACTTTGCAGAGTTTGCACCTCGTTCGTTGATCCCCAATCCAACCCCTTATTAATCCATGATGCAACCTAAGTTGGGGGGCCGGATAGAAATACAGGCGCAGTTGTCCACTTAGAGCCACGGGGCTCGGTGATATAGAACCACCACTGCTACCACAGATCGGAAGATTTGGCGAAGGATCCCTTCAGCTAAACGGCGCTAGCAAGCTTGCTCATTGAAGCACCACCGCACTCAGCCTGCTCCCCCTCTATCACTTGCGGCTTCACATCGAAGGTCTTGAGCCACAAGCCGAAGTGCTGGGGAGTCCGGAGGAAGGCTTCGCACGTGACGATGAACGCCGAAATAAGAAGAATAGAGTCCGGGGCCAGATCGTGAAAATCTAGCCCGTAATAGAACATGAGCCCCCGGACGAAGGGGTTAAGTGCAAACCCTAACCCGCGAAGGAAGTGGGACATGAACATGACCCTCTCGCCGGATCTGGGGGTGGGAATAACCTGCCCCTCGGCGGGAAGCCGATGATGGATTTCCGCGGTCAAATACCTCGCCGCCCGAAGCTTTGCAATGTCTCCCTCCATGACGGAAGAAGCTACCCACCGGCCTTAACGGCTGGATCCGGACATAATTGGGGCTTGTAGCAATCGAAACCCGGGTGGTAGAACTCGGGATAGCGGGGGTTGAGGGAAAAGCAAGCGAGGAAGAAAAAGATGGGTCTTTACCCCTATGTATAAAGGCTGCGAATATCAAATGTCTCCTTTCAGGCCTCGAAAACTTGCTTGTTTCCGAGGAGTTGTACCCAAGCGACGGTTGGGTTACCCACGTCCGGGTTGATAGGACATGATCTCCGCTTGGATAAGACATGCCAATAAAACCGCGTATTGAGACGTGGGGCGACGGGCCAGCTAAAGCGGTTCGCAAATAATGGCCGAAGCAGGCGTGATGTCATATTACCAAAAAATTGTCGGGGGATTGAACTCGTAAAATATTATATCCTCTGCAGTTGTGTATACAAGTCCGGATACAATCAATACATATGAAGACTATCTTGGAGTTTGGAAAAAGGGGAACCCGCCTTGCAATGCCGAAGACAATCTGCGTGCCGGACTCCTCGTCATTGAAGCCAGGTTCAGGGGCTACTGAGGGAGTCCTGGACTAAGGGGTCCTCCAGCGTCCAGCCTATTATCCATTGGGCCGGACTGATGGGCTGTGAAGACATGAAGGCCGAAGACTGTACCCGTGACCGGATTGGACTCTACTTGGCGTGGAAGGCAAGCTTGGCGATCGATTATGAAGATTCCTTCTTATGTAACCGACTCTATGTAAACCCTAGATCCCCCCGGTGTCTATATAAACCAGAGGGGTTAGTCCAGAAAGGATACACTCATTATCATAGTCATACAGGCTACACTTCTAGGGTTTAGCCATTACGATCCCATGGTAGATCAACTCTTGTAATACTCGTATTCATCAAGATCAATCAAGCAGGAAGTAGGGTATTACCTCCATAGAGAGGGCCTGAACCTGGGTAAACATTGTGTCCCCTGTCTCCTATTACCATCGATCCTAGACGCACAGTTCGGGACCCCCTACCCGTGATCCGCCGGTTTTGACACCGATAACTGTGCTGTCAATTCCATCCAATTTCAAATTAGAAAATACAGAGTAAGTTCAAAATATCAGTAGCATAATTTGGCATTGTTCATAATGCGTGGAGCTTCACCACACTACTGGATTACCATGTCAACATAACAAGCATAGATGAAGGGCAAAGAAAATCATTGTATCTATTTTGGTTAATGTGCATGGCATGTTGGTCATATCATCAGCCACATCAGTAAGATAAAACAGGAGATGACAAGGTGCAAACGTGGGCTGCTTCACCACACACTGGATTATACATCCACAAAAACAAGCATACATATAGGGAGTATTGAGTAATGTGCATGGTATGAATAAGGAATTTGGTTTTACAAGTAAAACTTAGAACTTACGGTTCTTGCGAACATGCATTTTGGTAGAAACAACAAACTAAACAGGAGCAAACGATAGGGAGTATGAGCAAATTAAACAACAGTGGAGGATAAAGGCTTTAGAAGGACTGCCTTACATTAACAGTTAACACCGGCTTTATAATGCCCTTCTCCATGTCAAGGGAAGGATAACTCAAGAATTTCAGCACAAAATCTTCTTCATAAGCATTGCCTGTACTCTACATTTTGTAGAGAGTAATTATAGATATGATAATACTGGAAGGGATAGAGGATAATGAAGATAAGATGCAGATTGATGCTACATAATCAACTACCAATCCCTGGAAGTACAAGCATTACAGGACAAAATGTACTGACAAGAGCAATGGGCTAAACTTCTGCACTGGAATTGTCCATGTATTCTACTTTTTGGTAAGATTAAATATAGATCTGATCTTTTTTAGTAAATGGTGGGCGAGGGAGATAAGATGCAGAATGCTACACAATGATCCAATCCCTCTTCCCATAATACAAGAGTGTTTTGAACACTTGTGTACTGTACAAAACGTTCTTATATTATGGGACGGAGGGAGTAGCTATTAATGTAAGAACAGTGATAGACGACGTTCAGTCCTTACAAGAGGACTGCAGAGCTAAACCTCTTCAAAAGCATTGGGTTGATTCTAAATTTATGTAAGAGTCCACACAGATCTTATAATGTCCACCAAATGGACGATAACGAGGCTAACATGTGCAGTGATGCTACATAATCAAATAGCTATGAAAGTAAGTATGGTCATACAGGGCAAGAGGTACTCACAAGAGCAATGCAGTGTGCAGTATAGTTGCGAGATTCTGTGGTCCCTTGAGAATGAATGTTCTTCTGCTATCAGTTTTCGTACAAGTGAGACGTTAAGGAAAATGCAGAAATGTAGTTCAAATTGTGATGTGATATCATAGATAGTACCTTACGCTACAGCCGAGACCAATGTGTAACAAGATTATTCCAGTCACCGTCGGATAAATGTAGCACCGGAGACTTTACAGAAATTTCGTTTAGAGGCTTGCCATCGAAGTGCGCTTGCCTCAGGTAGGAACGATACTTCAACAACGAGTGCTTGAAAAGCGCAACCAACCCTTGCTCGTCTTCACAATCCATTTTGGTCCTCGCCTATTTAAAAGAATGAAATCTTGTGTGTTCCAGAAACATATGCAGCAATGACCATGAATAACATTAGTACATTACTTATGCGTAAGTTGCGGAGGAAGACTGGAAATTGTTCTCTGTCTGCGGTATAATCTTTCCATGAAGGAAAGATGCGCACAAAGTTCCTGACAACAATATAAGCTTTGTCTTCTAAACTGGGAAGAAATGGAGAAGGGGTCCTATTTGCTGCAATTAGGGCCCTCTCTCGTTCGAAAAGGGATTTGGCAACTGGATTTGGTGTACTCTTTGCAGGAATGGGGGTTTTGCGTCATAGAGCTGGTGCTATGTCAACTCACTACTGGGAAAAGGGCTATAGATGAAATGGCCACTAATGGCGCACCACACATGTGGTGCGCCACTACTATATAGCAGTGGCGCACCGTGTGCTGGTGCGCCATTAGTGTGAAAGACACTAATGGCGCACGAGACACACGGTGCGCCACTAGTAACAATTTTTTTTCCAAACATACTAATGGCGCACCAGGGCACAGTGCGCCATTACTAGTTCTAAGTAGTAATGGCACACCAGCCACAAAGTGCGCCACTACTATATTTTTTTATTTTTATTTTTCCAAAACTACTAATGGCGCACCAGGATATAGTGCGCCATTACTAGTTTAAACTAGTAATGGCGCACTGTGGCCTGGTGCGCCATTAGTGTATATTTTTTTATTTTTTTTTGGCAAAACTACTAATGGCGCACCACTAGCAGGTGCGCCATTAGTAACCAGGGTTACTAATGGCGCATTTGTAGGTGGTGCGCCATTAGTAACTTGGGACCAGCTAGATATTTTGGACAGCCACACCTACCCACTCACTTTCCCCACTTCATTCTCTCCACCTCCTCCTCCAAGCTTGTCTCGGCTGCCTCCTCCTCCTCACCTCATTTGCACCATAGATTCATCCAAATTAAGTGGTTAAATTACCTTTTTTTGATAGGTAAGTAAGGGGGAGGCATCTTTATGTTGTTCTCCCTCCAACAACGTGCACATGCACTTTTTATGGCCTAGCTAGATCTATGTATGTTTGTGGTGTTGCATATGTTTGTGGTGTTGCATATATGTTTGTGTTTGCAGGTACCGGTATTTGAAATGCGATAGTTGCCAATATTTTGCCGGAATGTTGATTCATTTCCGTTTCGGCGAGAATTTTGGCACTATGCATTCTTTTTGGTCCTATTTTTAGGGAAAGTCATGCCAAATTTTTTCTTGGTTCTAAAATATTGTTTTTCTCTACCCCGCAGGCGACCATGGTCCGCACGATGACCGAAGGCATCGTGAATAGGTTTTTGAGCTCTGCGAAGGCCGAGATGCTTCAAAAGAACGAGACGGAGATAAGATGGCTGTGTCGAAGATGCAAGCTAAAGAGCCTTATTGCGGAGCCGGATTCCGGGCAGGTGCGGGACCACCTGCTCTTGCGTGGTTTCATGGATGGCTGTCGGTGGCAAGGTGA
Source organism: Triticum aestivum (assembly GCF_018294505.1). Taxonomy (NCBI): domain Eukaryota; kingdom Viridiplantae; phylum Streptophyta; class Magnoliopsida; order Poales; family Poaceae; genus Triticum; species Triticum aestivum. The sequence goes on from NC_057796.1 coordinate 134,527,208, forward strand.
TGAAGATGACTATGATGTCGTCCATGGGGGCCGGGTAAGAAATGAGGAAGGGCAGCAAGACAACCACCGCGGCTCGGGCGGGCAAGAAGACGAAGAATCTCCAGGACATGATCACGACGGTGATGCTGTACACAGTCATCATGTAGAAGATGCCGGACGTGATGATGAGAAAGATGCCGGAGCAGACGAAGGGCATGATCATGAAGATGAAGATGCCGGCGGAGCAGACGACGATGGACCATCGATGGGCTGGGTGCAGGACCCTCATATTCAAGAGCTGCTTCTCAAGCAGAAGGATAACGCAAGAGCTGCCGCCCGAGAGAAAGCCAAGCTGGATCAACTGGAGATAGACGCGGTGACTCCAATGTATGAAGGATGCAGGCCCGAGGATACCCGCCCAAAAGTAATGCTCATGGCTCTGGAGATGAAGGTAAAACACAAAATGACCGATGCATGCTTCGACGAGAACATGTCATTCTGGCACGAACGTCTTCCCAAGGGGAACAAGTGCCCGACCAGTTTCGAGGAGGCGAAGAAAATCATGTGTCCTCTGGATTTACCGCACGTGAAATACCATGTGTGCATGAACAATTGCATCATTTATCGGGACGAGCACGCGGAGTCTACCATATGTCCGGTGTGCGGCGTCACTCGATACAAGAAGAGGAAGAAAGCTCCTCAAAAAGTGGTGTGGTACTTTCCGATCACTCCTCGTCTGCAGCGGTATTTCGCGAACCCTAAGGTAGCAAAGCTCCTGGGTTGGCACGCGGATAGGGAGGAGAAGAAGCGAGAAGATGACGCAAATGATCTAGAAATAAATAAAAAAGACAAGATGCTGAGTCACCCTACGGATGGGAGCCAGTGGCAAGCGTTGAACTTCGAAAACCCAGAATTTGGGAAGGATCCAAGGAACATCATGCTGGGCGCGAGCACCGATGGAGTTAATCCGTTTGGCAGCCAGAGAAGCACACATAGCACCTGGCCTGTGTTTGTGTGGATGTACAACCTTCCCCCCTGGTTGTGCAAGAAGAGGAAGTACATTCACATGAGTATGCTAATTGAAGGGCTGAAACAACCAGGGAACGACATCAATCTGTATCTGGGGCTGCTGAAAGAGGAGCTGAACACGCTGTGGAAAACGCCAGCCAATACGTGGGACGCCGCAGAGAATGAATATTTCCCTATGAGAGCCGCACTGCTCCCGACGGTGCACGACTATCTCGGTTACGGATATCTCGCGGGGCAGGTGGTCCACGGATTTTCTGGATGCGTCAGGTGCATGGATGACACAACGTATCGCCAGCTAGATAAAGACCCCAGGTCTTTGAAAACCATGTTCATGGGACATCGACGGTGGCTTCGCGACGATGACCCGTGGAGGAAACGCAAGGATCTGTTCGATGGTGAAACCGAACCCCGAAGACGCCTGCGTACGAGGAGCGGCGAGGAAATAGACGAGCTGTTGAAAAATTGGAAAGATTTCCCACTGTCGGGAAAGAAGCAAAAGGCACCAGAGCTGGGAAAGAAGTGAAAGGCGCCAGAGCCGCTGCTGAAGGTATGGAAAACGAGGTCTGTTTTCTGGGACTTGCCGTACTGGAAGATCCACTGTGTGCCTCACAGCCTTGATGTCATGCCCCTCCGTCAGTTGCACGCCCGCCGTTGGCGGTGCCTCGACATTAGCCGAGCTCGATGGCATCACGGTAACTAAGACTCTCGGCCGATGACTTCATCTCCTTGCCTTTGACTGGGCATCCCTGACGCCCTACATGCTTTCGCAGGGCGCCACCGACATTCCTTGCACTCTCCTGCACTTCGTGGGCGGCGAGTTGGTCGATGTCGCCAAGGGCAAAATCTTTCAACTGGGCAACCGCGTGTTCCACGGTAATCCAATGCCACCCACCTTGTATAGGGTTGAACTGGTTCGGGTGCTGCCAGGCTGCGATGAGTTGTTACCTCCGATTTGACCCGCTGGGGCCGACGAAGATGATGTGATGACCCTCAGCGCCTACGTAAGCTGGCCCCTGCTTTGGCGGAAGAGCCAGATTCGTTTGGGGGCGGGGGACACCACCCCACAGACAAGACCGCCAGTCGTGCCAGCGCCAAGCCATGGCAAGAACGCCGCAACGCTACCGAACATGCCGGACATCCCTATGGCATAGGATCCTGTTGGAAATATGCGCTAGAGGCAATAATAAATGGTTATTATTATATTTCCTTGTTCATGATAATTGTCTATTGTTCATGCTATAATTGTGTTATCCGGAAATCGTAAGACATGAGGGAATACATAGACCACAACGTGTCCCTAGTAAGCCTCTAGTTGACTAGCTCGTTGATCTACAGCTAGTCATGGTTTCCTGACTATGGACATTGGATGTCATTGATAACGGGATCACATCATTAGGAGAATGATGTGATGGACAAGACCCAATCCTAAGCATAGCACAAAAGATTGTGTAGTTCGTTTGCTAGAGCTTTTCCAATGTCATGTATCATTTCCTCAGACCATGAGATCGTGCAACTCCCGGATACCGTAGGAGTGCTTTGGGTGTGCCAAGTGTCACAACGTAACTGGGTGACTATAAAGGTACACTACGGGTATCTCCGAAAGTGTCTGTTGAGTTGGCACAGATCGAGACTGGGATTTGTCACTCCGTATGACGGAGAGGTATCTCTGGGCCCACTCAGTAATGCATCATCATAATGAGCTCAATGTGACAAAGGAGTTAGCCACGGGATCATGCATTACGGTACGAGTAAAGTGACTTGCCAGTAACGAGATTGCACAAGGTATTGGGATACCGACGATCGAATCTCGGGCAACTAACATACCGATTGACAAAGGGAATTGTATACCGGATTGATTGAATCCTCGACATCGTGGTTCATCTGATGAGATCATCGTGGAACATGTGGGAGCCAACATGGGTATCAAGATCCCGCTGTTGGTTAGTGACCAGAGAGGCGTCTCGGTCATGTCTGCATGTCTCCCGAACCCGTAGGGTCTACACACTTAAGGTTCGGTGACGCTAGGGTTGTAGAGACATTAGTATGCGGAAACCCGAAAGTTGATCGGAGTCCCCGATGAGATACCAGACGTCACAAGGAGTTCCGAAATGGTCCGTAGGTGAAGAATTATATATAGGAAGTCCAGTTTCGGCCACCGGGAAAGTTTCGGGGGTTATCGGTATTGGACCGGGACCACCGGAAGGGTCCCGGGGGTCCACCGGGTGGGGCCACCTATCCCGGAGGGCCCCATGGGCTGAAGTGGGAAGGGAACCAGCCCTTAGTGGGCTGGGGCGCCCCCCCTGGGCCTCCCCCTGCGCCTAGGGTTGGAAACCCTAGGGGTAGGGGGCAACCCACTTGCCTTGGGGGGCAAGCCACCCCCTTGGCCGCCGCCCCCCCTCAGATGGGATCTCCAGGGTGGCCGGCGCCCCCCCAGGGCCCCTATAAATAGTGGGGGGGAGGGAGGGCAGAAGCACACCAGCCCCTGGCGCCTCCCTCTCCCCCTGCAACACCTCTCCCTCCCGCTTGTGCTTGGCGAAGCCCTGCCGGGATCCCCGCTACTTCCACCACGACGCCGTCGTGCTGCTGGATCTCCATCAACCTCTCCTTCCCCCTTTCTGGATCAAGAAGGAGGAGACTTCGCTGCTCCATACGTGTGTTGAACGCGGAGGTGCCGTCCGTTCGGCGCTCGGTCATCGGTGATTTGGATCACAACGAGTACGACTCATCAACCCCGTTCACTTGAACGCTTCCGCTCGCGATCTACAAGGGTATGTAGATGCACTCCTTTCCCCTCGTTGCCTTGGTGATGCGTAGAAAATTTTAAAATTCTGCTACGATCCCCAACAGTGGCATCATGAGCCAGGCCTATGCGTCGTTACTATGCACGAGTAGAACACAAAGCAGTTGTGGGCGTAGATGTTGTCAATTTTTCTTGCCACTACGAGTCTTATCTTGTTTCGGCGGTATTGTGGGATGAAGCGGCCCGGACCGACCTTACACGTACGCTTACGTGAGACAGGTTCCACCGACTGACATGCACTAGTTGCATAAGGTGGCTAGCGGGTGTCTGTCTCTCCCACTTTAGTCGGAACGGATTCGATGAAAAGGGTCCTTATGAAGGGTAAATAGAAATTGGCATATCACGTTGTGGTTTTACGTAGGTAAGAAACGTTCTTGCTAGAAACCTATACAAGTCACGTAAAAAACTTGCAACAACAATTAGAGGACGTCTAACTTGTTTTTGCAGCATGTGCCTTGTGATGTGATATGGCCAGAAGATGTGATGAATGATATATGTGATGTATGAGATTGATCATATTCTTGTAATAGGAATCATGACTTGCATGTCGATGAGTATGACAACCGGCAGGAGCCATAGGAGTTGTCTTTATTTTTTTTGTAGGACCTGCGTGTCATTGAATAACGCCATGTAAATTACTTTACTTTATTGCTAAACGCGTTAGCCATAGAAGTAGAAGTAATCGTTGGCGTGACAACTTCAGGAAGACACAATGATGGAGATCATGGTGTCATGCCGGTGACGAAGATGATCATGGCGCCCCGAAGATGGAGATCAAAGGAGCAAAATGATAATGGCCATATCATGTCACTATTTGATCGCATGTGATGTTTATCATGTTTTGCATCTTATTTGCTTAGAACGACGGTAGTAAGTAAGATGATCCCTTATAATAATTTCATGAAAGTGTTCCCCCTAACTGTGCACCGTTGCGAAGGTTCGTTGTTTCGAAGCACCACGTGATGATCGGGTGTGATAGATTCTAACGTTCGCATACAACGGGTGTTGACGAGCCTAGCATGTACAGACATGGCCTCGGAACACACGCAATACACTTAGGTTGACTTGACGAGCCTAGCATGTACAGACATGGCCTCGGAACACGGAAGACCGAAAGGTCGAGCATGAGTCGTATAGTAGATACGATCAACGTGGAGATGTTCACCGATCTTGACTAGTCCGTCTCACGTGATGATCGGACATGGCCTAGTTAACTCGGATCATGTTTCACTTAGATGACTAGAGGGATGTCTATCTGAGTGGGAGTTCATTGAATAATTTGATTAGATGAACTTAATTATCATGAACTTAGTCTAAAATCTTTACAATATGTCTTGTAGATCAAATGGCCCACGTTGTCCTCAACTTCAACGCGTTCCTAGAGAAAACCAAGCTGAAAGATGATGGCAGCAACTATACGGACTGGGTCCAGAACCTGAGGATCATCCTCATAGCTACCAAGAAAGATTTTGTCTTAGAAGCACCGCTAGGTGAAGCACCCATCCCAGAGAACCAAGACGTTATGAACGCTTGGCAATCACGTGCTAATGATTACTCCCTCGTTCAGTGCAGCATGCTTTACAGCTTAGAACCGGGGCTCCAAAAGCGTTTTGAGAAACACGGAGCATATGAGATGTTCGAAGAGCTGAAAATGGTTTTTGAAGCTCATGCCCGGGTCGAGAGATATGAAGTCTCCGACAAATTCTTCAGTTGTAAAATGGAGGAAAATAGTTCTGTCAGTGAGCACATACTCAAAATGTCTGGGTTACACAACCGCTTGTCTCAGCTGGGAGTTAATCTCCCGGATGACGCGGTCATTGACAGAATCCTTCAGTCGCTTCCACCAAGCTACAAGAGCTTTGTGATGAACTTCAATATGCAGGGGATGGAAAAGACCATTCCTGAGGTATATTCAATGCTGAAATCAGTGGAGGTGGAGATCAAAAAGGAACATCAAGTGTTGATGGTGAATAAAACCACTAAGTTCAAGAAAGGCAAGGGTAAGAAGAACTTCAAGAAGGACGGCAAGGGAGTTGCCGCGCCCGGTAAGCCAGTTGCCGGGAAGAAGTCAAAGAATGGACCCAAGCCTGAGACTTAGTGCTTTTATTGCAAGGGAAGTGGTCACTGGAAGCGGAACTGCCCCAAATACTTAGCGGACAAGAAGGTCGGCAACACCAAAGGTATATATGATATACATGTAATTGATGTGTACCTTACCAGTACTCGTAGTAGCTCCTGGGTATTTGATACCGGTGCGGTTGCTCATATTTGTAACTCAAAACAGGAACTGCGAAATAAACGGAGACTGGCGTAGGACGAGGTGACGTCGCGCGTCGGGAATGGTTCCAAGGTCGATGTGATCGCCGTCGGCACGCTGCCTTTGCATTTACCTACGGGATTAGTTTTAAACCTCAATAATTGTTATTTAGTGCCAGCTTTGAGCATGAACATTGTATCTGGATCTCGTTTAATTCGAGATGGCTACTCATTTAAATCCGAGAATAATGGTTGTTCTATTTACATGAGAGATATGTTTTATGGTCATGCCCCGCTGGTCAATGGTTTATTCTTGATGAATCTTGAACGTGATGTTACACATATTCATAGTGTGAATACCAAAAGATGTAAAGTTGATAACGATAGTCCCACATACTTGTGGCACTGCCGCCTTGGTCACATTGGTGTCAAGCGCATGAAGAAGCTCCATGCAGATGGACTTTTGGAGTCTCTTGATTACGAATCATTTGACACGTGCGAACCATGCCTCATGGGTAAGATGACCAAGACTCCGTTCTCCGGAACAATGGAGCAAGCAACCAACTTATTGGAAATCATACATACCGATGTGTGCGGTCCAATGAGCGTTGAGGCTCGTGGAGGATATCGTTATGTTCTCACTCTCACTGATGACTTAAGTAGATATGGGTATGTCTACCTAATGAAACACATGTCTGAAACCTTTGAAAAGTTCAAGGAATTTCAGAGTGAGGTTGAGAATCAACGTGACAGGAAAATAAAGTTCTTATGATCAGATCGTGGTGGAGAATATTTAAGTCATGAATTTGGTGCGCACTTAAGGAAATGTGGAATCGTTTCACAACTCGCGCCGCCTGGAACACCTCAGTGAAACGGTGTGTCCGAACGTCGTAACCGCACTCTATTGGATATGGTGCGATCTATGATGTCTCTTACTGATCTACCGCTCTCATTCTGGGGCTATGCTTTAGAGACTACCGCATTCACTTTAAATAGGTCTCCGTCGAAATCCGTTGAGACGACACCGTATGAATTATGGTTTGGGAAGAAACCTAAGCTGTCGTTTCTAAAAGTTTGGGGATGCGATGCTTATGTCAAGAAACTTCAACCTGAGAAGCTCGAACCCAAGTCGGAAACATGCGTCTTCATAGGATGCCCTAAGGAAACCATTGGGTATACCTTCTACCTCAGATATGAAGGCAAGATCTTTGTTGCCAAGAACGGGTCCTTTCTGGAGAAAGAGTTTCTCTCGAAAGAATTAAGTGGGAGGAAAGTGGAACTTGATGAGGTGATAGTCACCCCTTCTGAACCGGAAAGTAGCGCAGCGCGGGAAGATGTTCCTGTGGTGCCTACACCGACTGGGGAGGAAGTTAATGATGATGATCATGAAACTTCGGATCAAGTTACAGCTGAACTTCAAAGGTCCACAAGGACACGTTCCGCACCATAGTGGTACGGCAACCCTGTCCTGGAAATCATGTTGTTAGACAACACTGAACCTTCGAACTATGAAGAAGCGATGGCGGGCCCGGATTCCGACAAATGGCTAGAAGCCATGAAATTCGAGATAGGATACATGTATGAAAACGAAGTATGGACTTTGACTGACTTGCCCGATGATCGGCGAGCCATAGAAAATAAATGGATCTTTAAGAAGAAGACAGACGCGGATGGTAATGTGACCATCTATAAGGCTCGACTTGTCGCTAAGGGTTATCGACAAGTTCAAGGGGTTGACTACGATGAGACTTTCTCACCCGTAGCGAAGCTGAAGTCCGTCCGAATCATGTTAGCAATTGCCGCATTCTATGATTATGAGATATGGCAAATGGACGTCAAAACGGCATTCCTTAACGGCTTTCTTAAGGAAGAATTGTATATGATGCAGCCGGAAGGTTTTGTCGATCCTAAGAATGCTAACAAGGTATGCAAACTCCAGCGCTCCATCTATGGGCTGGTGCAAGCATCTCGGAGTTGGAACATTCGTTTTGATGAGATGATCAAAGCGTTTGGGTTTACACAGACTTATGGAGAAGCCTGTGTTTACAAGAAAGTGAGTGGGAGCTCTGTAGCATTTCTCTTATTATATGTGGATGACATACTAAGGATATGATATAGAATTCTTGGAAAGTATAAAGGCCTATTTGAATAAGTGTTTTTCAATGAAGGACCTTGGAGAAGCTACTTATATATTAGGCATCAAGATCTATAGAGATAGATCAAGACGCCTCATTGGTCTTCCACAGAGTACGTATCTTGACAAGATATTGAAGAAGTTCAATATGGATCAGTCCAAGAAGGGCTTCTTGCCTGTATTTCAAGGTGTGCAATTGAGCACGGCTCAATGCCCGACCACGGCAGAAGATAGAGAAAAGATGAGTGTCATCCCCTATGCCTCGGCCATAGGGTCTATATGTATGCCATGCTGTGTACCAGACCTGATGTAAACCTTGCTGTAAGTTTGGTAGGAAGGTACCAAAGTAATCCCGGCATGGAACACTGGACAGCGGTCAAGAATATCCTGAAGTACCTGAAGAGGACTAAGGATATGTTTCTCATTTATGGAGGTGACGAAGAGCTCGTCGTAAAGGGTTACGTCGACGCTAGCTTCGACACAGATCTGGATGACTCGAAGTCACAAACCGGATACGTGTATATTTTGAATGGAGGGGCAGTAAGCTGGTGCAGTTGCAAGCAAAGCGTCGTGGCGGGATCTACATGTGAAGCGGAGTACATGGCAGCCTCAGAGGCAGCACAGGAAGCAGTCTGGATAAAGGAGTTCATTACCGACCTAGGGCTGATTCCCAATGCGTCGGGCCCGATGACTCTCTTCTGTGACAACACTGGAGCTATTGCCCTTGCCAAGGAGCCCAGGTTTCACAGGAAGACCAGGCATATCAAGCGTTGCTTCAACTCCATTCGTGAAAGTGTTCAAAATGGAGACATAGATATTTGTAAAGTACATACGGACCTGAATGTAGCAGATCCGTTGACTAAACCTCTCCCTAGAGCAAAACATGATCAACACCAGAACTCTATGGGTGTTCAATTCATCACAATGTAACTAGATTATTGACTCTAGTGCAAGTGGGAGACTGTTGGAAATATGCCCTAGAGGCAATAATAAATGGTTATTATTATATTTCCTTGTTCATGATAATTGTCTATTGTTCATGCTATAATTGTGTTATCCGGAAATCGTAATACATGTGTGAATACATAGACCACAACGTGTCCCTAGTAAGCCTCTAGTTGACTAGCTCGTTGATCAACAGATAGTCATGGTTTCCTGACTATGGACATTGGATGTCATTGATAACGGGATCACATCATTAGGAGAATGATGTGATGGACACGACCCAATCCTAAGCATAGCACAAAAGATCGTGTAGTTCGTTTGCTAGAGCTTTTCCAATGTCAAGTATCATTTCCTTAGACCATGAGATCGTGCAACTCCCGGATATTGTAGGAGTGCTTTGGGTGTGCCAAACGTCACAACGTAACTGGGTGACTATAAAGGTACACTACGGGTATCTCCAAAAGTGTCTGTTGAGTTGGCATGGATCGAGACTGGGATTTGTCACTCCGTATGATGGAGAGGTATCTCTGGGCCCACTCGGTAATGCATCATCATAATGAGCTCAATGTGACTAAGGAGTTAGCCACGGGATCATGAATTACGGTACGAGTAAAGTGACTTGCCGGTAACGAGATTGAACAAGGTATTGGGATACCGACGATCGAATCTCGGGCAAGTAACGGACCGATTGACAAAGGGAATTGTATACCGGATTGATTGCATCCTCGACATCGTGGTTCATCCGATGAGATCATCGTGGAACATGTGGGAGCCAACATGGGTATCCAGATCCCGCTGTTGGTTATTGACCGGAGAGGCGTCTCGGTCATGTCTGCATGTCTCCCGAACCCGTAGGGTCTACACACTTAAGGTTCGGTGACGCTAGGGTTGTAGAGACATTAGTATGTGGAAACCCGAAAGTTGTTCGGAGTCCCGGATGAGACCCCGGACGTCACGAGGAGTTCCGTAATGGTCTGGAGGTGAAGAATTATATATAGGAAATCCAGTTTCGGCCACCGGGAAAGTTTCGGGGGTTATCGGTATTGTACCGGGACCACCGGAAGGGTCTTGGGGGTCCACCGGGTGGGGCCACCTATCCCGGAGGGCCCCATGGGCTGAAGTGGGAAGGGAGCCAGCCCTTAGTGGGCTGGGGCGCCCCCCCTTGGGCGTCCCCCTGCGCCTAGGGTTGGAAACCCTAGGGGTGGGGGGCAACCCACTTGCCTTAGGGGGCAAGCCACCCCCTTGGCCGCCACCCCCCCTCAGATGGGATCTCCAGGGTGGCCGGCGCCCCCCAGGGCCCCTATAAATAGTGGGGGGAGGGAGGGCAGCAGCACACCAGCCCCTGGCGCCTCCGTCTGCCCCTGCAACACCTCTCCCTCCCGCTTGTGCTTCGCGAAGCCCTGCCGGGATCCCCGCTACTTCCACCACCACGCCGTCGTGCTGCTGGATCTCCATCAACCTCTCCTTCCCCCTTGCTGGATCAAGAAGGAGGAGACGTCGCTGCTCCGTACGTGTGTTGAACGTGGAGGTGCCGTCCGTTCGGCGCTCGGTCATCGGTGATTTGGATCACGACGAGTACGACTCCATCAACCCCGTTCACTTGAACGCTTCCGCTCACGATCTACAAGGGTATGTAGATGCACTCCTTTCCCCTCGTTGCTAGTATACTCCATAAATGGATCTTGGTGATGCGTAGAAAATTTTAAAATTCTGCTACGATCCCCAACAGATCCGGACATGCATATGGCACAGGATCCAGACGACGACAATGACGACGGTACATTTATCAACTTCGATAAGTACTTTGCCGAACATGGGTACGGTGACGAGTTATGCGGGCCGCCTTCTCAAGAACCCAACCCTGAAAAAGACGACCGCGATCTAGCTGGTACGGCGGAGAAACCCAATTGCAACAGGCGTCATCTGGCGTTCAGTTCTCAGGAGACGCCTCCAGCTCCCGCCTTCACCGAGCCTCACATAGCTGAGGTGCGAAATATTATCAGCCCCAACACGCTCAAGAAGGCAGTCTGTGAGCAGAACTCAATCCCATTACAGCAGATCAGGAAGAAGGGACGGAAACGAAAGACTAACAAGGGCGCCGGTGCGAGCCAGCCGGCACCGAGTACGATCCGTGCTCAGGACGGGCCACCTTCACCTGAGGATATCTTGAGGAGGGTGCATGTGGCGGGTAGGGCGATGCTACCGACAAATATGCTCAATGCTGCAACCGGTGCTATGCGGAGTCTGCATGACAGTGTTCTTTCTTTGGAGAAGCAGTGTCTCAGAGAGAATGATGTGGCATACCCAGTTTTCGTGGCCAAGGTGCCAGAGGGCAAGGGCTTTGTGGATAGCGCCATCGGGGGTACGATCGTCCTGCGGTTTGATGACATCTTTGCTATGTTTAACCTTCATCCGCTGCACTACACCTCGTTCGGCTGTTTTCGCTGAGTATGGAGATGCGGATCATTAGAGACAAGACCCCGGACATTGTGATAGTCGACCCCTTCTACATGCGTGCCAAGATCTTGGGCAGCGCTGGGGACCGGCAAGTCGCGAGTTCACACCTCGAAGGCGTCATTCTGGCAAACCCAGATAAGGATAACTTCCTCGTGCCTTACTTTCCCGAGTAAGTCATCCCCTAACCACCCCGTAACATATGATTTCTTAGATTTCGATCGTTCTTTTTTTTCTAACATTCCGTGTTCTGTGCAGTGACACACATTGCACACTAATCCTCTTAAGCCCGAAATATTCCATGGCCACATATTTCGACCCGGACCGTGACTCCAAGATAGACTACACAAATATCAAGAAAGTTCTTGATGATGCTCTCCCCGGCTACGCCGCATCTGGAGGCACCTTTAAGAGGCCAGCTCGTAGGTACGGCAGGCACGTGTTCACCCACAATACGATGTTCCCCTGCGTCAAGCAGCCGCCTGGCAGTCAGAAGGATGCCCACTACGCCCTCCATCACATGCGGGCAATCGTACGGGACCATAATCACCTTCTGCTACCAAATAATCTCAAAGATTGGGCCGCAAGCTTGGCGGCAATCCAGGACGCAGACATCCGACAAGAATTCTTTCGCATCCAGTCGGAGTTTGTAGAAATCATCCATCAAGATGTCCTTCGTACCTCGAGGCAGTTCTACCTCAAATATCAACCGTCCAAGAGTGAGATAGACACAACGCTACAAATGCAGGCTGACAACGCCCGCGACTTCATGACCATCACGAAAGACGGCGGCTTCATCCACGCTCCGGTCCCATGAGTCGAGTCGAAAGTAGTGATGCTATGTGTAGTTCTGAAACATCGATTAGCTCATGTTGTAATTAAACTTTAATGAACTTGTATGTCTCTTTGGTTTGGACAGTCGTTCAACTTAGATGTAATCGATGCTATTTATTAGTAGGACCATGAATCGTGCTATTAATGTCTTGCTTTTCTCTTCCGATCCTTTTGTTGCATACTTATATATTGCTTATGTATTGTCTGTTGTTTGGCTAGTGCATAGAAATGTCGTTGTATGTCGTGTACAAGGGTAAGGTTCCCGGAGTCTACGACGACTGGGAGGAGTGTCGGAGACAGGTTCACCGTTTCAGCGGTAACAGTTACAAAGGGTACACCACTAGGGCGGAGGTGGAATCTAGATACACGCGCTATCTAGCGGGAGAGAGGAACCGGATGAAGACCAGTTTCATCGCGATGATGCTCATCGTGATGACCGCAACTCTCTTCTATGTGATGGTAGTTTAGATGATCGATATCGACTTGTAATGTGAAGACAAACTCGCTACTCGCGGACTCGAGACTTGTAATGTTCTATCTTTGTTCGGTCTTTTGAATTCGGAGACTAATATGATGAATTGTATTCGGAGACTAATCTTCTATTGTATTCGATGAGTCTGCTGTTGCTGTGTGGTGTTGTCTATATTCTGTCCAATAATATATTTTGTAACCTGTGCAAATATTAGTAAAGAAAAAAAATCCCCAATATTCATACTAATGGCGCATCACCCCAACGTGCGCCATTAGTATGCCAAAGGATACTAATGGCGCATCACCCCACAGTGCGCCATTAGTATGGCAAAGCACATGTGTAAATATCGCCCCTGGGAGGCACACTAATGGCACATGTTGGTCTATACTAATGGCGCATACTAATGGCGCCCCAATGGTGCGCCGTTAGTATACCAGATACTAATGGCGCACCAGTGGTGCGCCATTAGTATTTAATACTAGTGGCGTGGTACTAGTGCGCCACTAGTAGGCCTTTTCCTAGTAGTGACTGGCATAATCATAATGTTTGCTGCAGTTGGGGTGTGCTGAGTTGGGGCATCCGAAATGACCAGTGTAGTAGGGCTAGAGTCTGCTAGAGTTGGGGTGTTTTGTGGGTCAGGTGATATTGCAACTACACCTAATGGGCTATTTGATTTATCAAGTGCCACTACCTTTTCCAAATACTTTGCTTATGCTCCTCCACGATCAACAATCGCCCTCTTCCTTTTGAACATCTGATACACAAGAACAACATTTGAATGGATAAATATGGTACGATGACAGATGGAATATGTACTGAAAATGGATAGGCAGGGCGTATTCACATACACGATGTGTAAACTAAGCTAATGGCAGTTCAACAAAGTAGAAGCAATGCAAAGAATCAGTTGCAAGATATGTGCGACAAATATAACCTTGGAAAGTTAGAGCAAGCACCTTGATGGGTGAATAAGATAACGCATCTTCCTCTGACTCCTCCACTAGGGAGCTACATTGACTTAGCTCTCCCTCTAGCTCAGAATCACTGTTAGGATCATATTCTGAGCATGAATCTATAGGTGCAGAGCTTTGCATTGCCTTGCATCCAGTTGATTTCAGTCCCTTAATACCAAGTTTGACAGCCATGGCATTGTTCTGCTTTATTCTTTTCATGCGCGCAAGCTCATAATCATTATGATGCTGTTCAGAATCTGAGATTCATGAAAACATAAAAAGTAGTCAGATTATCTATGGAATGCATTGCGGATTCAACTCGAAGAGTGTCTCCCTATAAACCCCTGCATATGCAAAGTTCACCCCCAACCATGCTGACCAGACCACACACAGAAATACAAACCCCTTATGTCTCTATAACAGGCAGACACACATTTCAAAACTGAAGTAGGAACATTAGAATCATATGAAATTCGTATTTGAACAAATAAACTAAGGAAATATGAGTGGCATAATGTTTAGCTTCAAGGGTGGAGTGTTGGTAGTGCGACACAAAGCAAGTAGGCAGATTGTGTTCCATATAAAAGATCAAAGCCTATGTAAAAGCTGGAAATGACACTCTCTTTCTATACAATGCAGTGTTCGTTGCCCACACATGATGGAAGAAATCACATAGAGAAATACTATTCACTCATGTCTGCGGTTGCAGTATTTAGAAACAGGGTGGTCCACCCTAAAAGAATATTGACAACAAATATGACAAGGCAAGCATAGATGTAGTGAATCAATCATTTACTTGTGAGCTTACTAGGACAAGTATGCAGAATTGTAACTACAGTAAGAAACCTTCCAAAATCTAAATCAAGAAGTTTGTCTAGCACTTATTGTTTGCAACTAATCAACGTGAATAATTGGATATTATATCGAATGAGTAAGAAAGACAAGTAAAATTGTCAACAAACCTGGCTTGCGGTAGTAATCTGGGTCAATGTCACTACGACCAACAATCCAAAATGACTAGTGTCTGTTCCTAGGGCCGGAATTTTGAGAACCCTGTGAACTTTACAGGTACTAAAGATTACCGAAATACATCTGAACCATTAAGTGTAGGTAGCATTGAGCACACAACAAACCCTAATGACAGTCCTGCCTAATGAGTAATGAATCAATTAGAAAATGGGTGATGAGGAGTGGCTGCTGAGTGTTGAGGACATATCTCAGGATAAATCAGGTTGGCTTAGTGGGTGCTGCACGCCTGAGCCCTGAACGGACTGGGAAGGTAGGCACGGCGGCGCGCCCGGGCAGCGGTGACGCTGTTGGGCGAGCGGCTCCTGACCTCCTGTTAGTCCGGCGTCTCCTCCTAGGGTCATGCCGTCCGGGGACGGCAAGTCGCCGGTGAGGCAGGCGGCTGGGGGCGAGTAGAGATCGGAAGCGCGCAGCAGAACAGAGGGGAATCGGGGACTGGGACGACCCAAAATCCCAGGGTGGGCCGGCCCACCATGGGCACCCTGTAGAGATACACACCCGAGTGGTGAACATGCATTTTCGAAACTAATTTAGGAACATTTAGCTGACCAATTAAACGAATCTGTTTTAATAATATCAGATTCGTATTTGAACAACTAAGCTTGTTTAGCTTGATGGGTCGAGCAGTGCTATTATGACACGAAGCACGTATTCTGATCGTATAGTGATCATAAAAGGGGGAAACCGGAGAAATGATATTTAGCAGCCATTGTTTGCTTCGAACTAAGAACTAAATTCTAAGAGCTGAAAAGATAGTAGAGTAACCAACTTAAGATCTATTTTCTGGTTGAGATCAAAAATTTGAGGAGATATGAAGTACCACCTCTCTTGTGGCGCCGTGTAGGCATCGGGGGTGCGATGGCTGTCGGTGGCGTTGAAGCAGATCTGTGATTGTAGACGGGTGCATCGGGGGATAAGTCCCGTTGCGGTGGAAGAGAAGGTCATGTGAGCGGCCCCGGCAAAGAGGACGACGGCGCCGATGAAGCGAGAGGACGTGATGCAAGGCTCTTGGTCCACCGCCGTGGATGAGAAACGTCCATCTCTAGCAGTGGACAACGCGGTCTTGGTAGGCGCTCCGGCATGGTGGAGTATGGTGGCGATGGATGTGGTGAAGGACGGCGGCGATGGTTGTGGTGGAGGACGGCGGCGATGGATGGGGTGGCGGACGGAGGCTGGTGTGGGGATGGTGTTCTAGCGCGGACGGTGTATGAATGGGAAAATGAAGGGAGAGGTACGGGGAACCATGTTTTTGGGACGCGCCTGTCTGAAATATGGGAAAGTTATGAACTTAGCCCCCATTTAAAATTTGGACGTCTCGTTGGTTGGGGATACGACGGTAATCTCGCATATCGCCAATATTTGCCAAGAGCGATTTCAGGCGAGGAGAGGGTGGTTGGCGCCCATGGTTGGCGCCCACGGTGTATGAACGGGGCTGACAGGTAGGGCGGTTGTGTCACGTCTAAGTGAAGTTACAAACCTGCCCCTATTGAAAATATTTTCCTACATCGATTTCGGCCGAGTCGAGTATGTTTTGCCGCCCACCGTGTATGAATGGGGAAAATGGAGGGAGAAACAGAGGTCTTTCGGACGAGCTTGAATCAAATGTGTTCTGCCGCCCATGTTTGGCACCCACCGTGTCGGAATGGGCTCAGAGTGTTGGAGATATGCCCTAGAGGCAATCATGTGATGATGATATTTCCATATGTATTCATCAGTCCTTTGTATTGTCCTTGAACATCATCAATGATATGTATCAATAAGTATGTGACTTGTTTGTGGAACTATGTATTGTATGATGATTGTTTTAATGGTCCCTAGTTTATAAGGTTATGTGGACACATATCCTTGACTAGTATACGACTCGGTTAATGACTATGTTTCACAAGTCATGTGCATGGAGATGCTAAACCGATAGTATGGGCTCGGGGATGGAGATCACCGAGCCGGACAGACCCACTTTGAGACGCAGCGAGATATAGTCATCTGTTAGTATCAAGTGCAATGTCTATGCCATGTCCTAGACCCGAGGTCCTCGCATGTTCTCAGGATGAGGATTGACTCACTTAGGGTCTATCAAATGCTACTCTGTAACTGGGTAGTTATAAAGGTATCTTTCAGGTGAGTCGTGAGACATGCCGCGAGACATGGTTGACCAAGATGGAATTTGCCCCTCCTATTTGGAGAGATATTCTCTGGGCCCTCTCGAGTGATCAGATTCGGAAAGCATGGCCATGCGACTTGGGTTAAGTGTTAACCCAGTTCGGGAATCTGTATCATGGTTTCAAGAAGAGAGGTCGAGCTAACACAAGGGTGACAAGTACTTGCCTTGAGCTCGACAACAAATATCGTGAGGCAAAAGGAATGTTGCATATGCCACATTGTTGAGGTTCGTCAAACGACTTTACACCCACATGGGAGTTGGCACGTTCTGCTAGGAGCCGCTACCAACTATTGACTATGGTCGTGTCCATGTGTACATGAACCTATAGGGTCGCACACTTAAGGGGCTGCAACCCATTCGAATTGGATCTGAGTGGAAAATGGATGTGGACTCCTAGTGGGCTCAAGTGTTGAGCCCACCTCGGAGGTCTATATAAAGGGGAGTGGGCACACCACTTAGTGTTGATCGGATTGAACCCTGGTTAGCCACTGCCACTCCCCATGCCCATGCTGCGCGACCGGACCTAGCAGTCCGCCGCTCGGCGCTGCTCCCCGTACGTGTGGATACCTTGGAGGCATCGCATCTGTGTTGCTTGGACGAACCGTTCGAGGGAACCACGAGGTGCTGTTCGCGGGAGATCACCGTTCACGGGTCTTCGCTGTTCGCGGGAGATCAGCAACGCGAGGAGGAGACGGCCCGGGAGATCGGCTACATCCATCACCAACTCTGCTTCCACTGTGGTGACTGCGCGTCTAGTGGTAAACCCGATCCCGTGATCTATTTCCAGTAGCATGATCTTGGGTGCGCGGTAGAAAATTTTATTTGGCGCTAGCGTAGCGTACCGCGTGTTCCAACAGTGGTATCAGAGCCTCCGCTGTGTGGTAATAGATTCGGTGATATGCATATGAGATATGTAGATCGGTTCAGGTGCGGGTCGATGAGATCGGTCGCGCATGTCAGTGTTGAAGGTTGGTTTCGTGATCTTGTTTCCGTGATCGTGATGCAGAGGTCGTGACACGACTTACCCCTACCGGTCGGTTGTCCGCCATCAGGGTAGACAATGGAACGTAAATCCGGATGCAGCACGCGAAGATCAATGAGATTGATCGAATCGGAACATAGTTCAACACCTTGGAAATGTGATTTCCGCGGTGCTGAAATGTGTTGGAGCGGTCTCGGTAAAATGGCTGTAACTTTTGCATACGAACTCCGATTTTGCTCCACGACCTGTCAAACTGAAGCTAACAAAAAGTTGGATTAGGCCAAAATCTGCTTGGAAGATAGAGTTTCAGGAGATTTTATCTTCGGCGGTAGAACATCTGACTCGTTTTTGCAGGGAATGACTGTGATTTGGTATAGCCCATGTATCACTACAAAAAAAGACACATCCGTGACATTTTGGGCCGAATTTTTTTCTGTCATACATATGACACTTCTATGACGATAATTTTAACAAAACCCGGTATCATAACATAGATGTGGTGGGCTCCTACTTCTATGACAAAAAATCATGACAGAAAATGGGCTTTTCGTCCTGGGCGGGCCGGAGACGCAGCTGCATGACATTCTTTGGGCCGTCCATGACGGAAAAAACCGTGGTAGAAGCGAGGGCGAGGAAAATTTTGGGGATTTCCCGGTTACGGTGGGAGGTCGGGGGCCGAGCGATGCGCGTTTCTCTCGTACACGTACGCGCTTGTGTGCGAGGCGTTGGCTCTAACTGAACCCGAGCGAGGCGTTGGGCTCTAACTGAACCCGAGCGATTGCACTGCAGATTACGCGTTACTGAACCCGAGCGATCGATCGATGGCTGTTAACTGAACCCAATTGAGCGATTCCTTCGCTACTGCTGCTAACTGAAGCCGATCCATGCTGCCTTTGAGATGAACAGTGAGCGTTACGGGGGGTTTGGACGAACAATGAGCGGTGGCGTTGCCTCTGGATGAACAGGACCCCGTGGTGTGGTGGAGGGCTGGATGAACAGTAGACGGTGGAGGGGTGCCCGTGGAGGGGTGGTTGAACAGGACCCCGTGGTGTGGAGGGCTGGACGAACAGTAGACGGTGGAGGGGTGCCCGTGGAGGGGTGGTTGAACAGGACCCCGTGGTGTGGAGGGCTGGATGAACAGTAGACGGTGGAGGGGTGCCCGTGGAGGGGTGGTTGAACAGTTGCCGGTGGAGTAGCGCGCGGTGGAGGCTGGATGAACAGGAGCCCGTGGAGGCTGGAGGAGGTCGACGGTAGCCCGTGGAGGCTGGAGGAGGTCGACGGTGGAGATGAACAGTATCCCGTGGAGTCCCGTTTTGCGGTACGCCACACCCCTCCCGATGAATAGGACCCCCGTTTCGACCGTAGGAGGTCCGTTTCGTCCGTTTTGCGGTACGCCACACCCCTCCCGATCAACAGGACCCCCGTTTCGACCGTAGGAGGTCCATTTCGTCCGTTTTGTGGTACGCCACACCCCTCCCGATCAACAGCACCCCTGTTTCGACCGTAGGAGGTCTGTTTCCTCCGTTTTGCAGTACGCCACACCCCTCCCGATCAACAGGACCCCGTTCCGAACGTAGGAGGTCTATTTCCTCTGTTGTGCGGTACGCCAGGCCTCGTTTCCGTCGCCTGTTCCGTCCAAGCCCTCCCGATGAACACGACCACACATTCCGTTCCGACCCAGCCAGTTGGCTCCCATGCGTTCCGTTGCCTCCCGATGAACACGACGCATTCCGTTGCCTCCCCATGAACACGACGCATTCCGTTGCCTCGCCATGAACACGACGACGACACTGTTTCTCCGTTCTGACCCAGCCATGTACACGAGCCCTGGCCGTACGTATGCGCGAGTAGGCGTTCGAGACCCGCCCATATGTACACATACGTGGCCGTATTTTCTTTCTTGCACCCTGGCCGCTGTACGTACGTGTACATGCTACGTGCGCGCCTCTACTACGACACGTACGCGCCTCTACTACGACATGTGTGCGCCTCTACATCCACCAGTATATATGTACGTACACGTTCACGACCAGAATGACAACGCTACGTACGCTTCGACCAGGTGGGTCCCGACTGTCAGGCACTTCCTTGAGAGCGAAGATGTAGCTGGTGGGTCCCAGCAGTCAGGGGGGCGAATGGTTTTTTTTGCACGGACGCACTTCCTTGCGTGCGAAGGTGTAGCTGGTGGGTCCCAGCAGTCAGGGGGAAACATTTTTTTTCGCGAAGTACGGTGGCCCGGCCGGTGGGTCCCCGCTGTCAGGTGGAGGAATAATTATTTTGCGCGTAATAAGGAGGCACTTCCTTGCTGCGGCCGTGGACCCAGCTGTCAGCGTCTCCACGCACAGTACTCTTCCGATGGAAGTCGGTCGTTGACCACATTGACCACGCCGCGCCGAGAGCACCACGGCGGTGGACAATGGCGAGGCCTAGGAAGGGGATGACACGGAGGCAGGGAAGACTCGGCAGTTGTTTCCCACACGGAGGGGAGTACGACTGTACGACGGTTTACTGGTTCGTCTACTGTCGCCGGAGAATAACAGCAGGTGTGGGTGAGTAGAGGGATGGCTAGGCCAGCGATGGCAGTACGGTGGGGCGGTGAGGCCTGCGCGGCAGCACAGCCGGCCGCGGGGAGGAGGGAGCACGCAGTCCCGCCGGCTCTTGTTTGTGCGGCTGGAGCAGGAAGAGCAGAGATTGAAGAAGCACGACGGCCGTTGGATGGACATCCAACAGTCAGTGCTTGTGTGTCAACCTTTTTTTAGGAAAGCCTCAAATCTGTGGAAAACAGCATACAACCCATCTGCCATTATTTCTAATAATTTACAGCCCATTTGCTAATTCTTGAGGTTTATTTTGGAGCCCATATTCTTTTTGTTAGCATTACAGCCCATATTGTGGCCACGGTTAAAAAATTATACGAAATTTTGCATATTTCGGTGCGGTCCGAACTGTTTTTAATCCCGAAATTTTGACTCACAATCAAACTTATTTTAAAAATAAATGTATATCAATATAAAATCCAACAAATTCTCCACGCATAAAAATTAATGAAATTTAAAATCTTGAAATGAAAAAAAAGATATTTGAAACTAATTGCCGGTTTGATGTGTTTAAAAAATGTACAGCCCATTTTCATTACTGATGGGCCATTTTCTCGGCCAGCCGAATGAAAGCTCTCCTCGTCTTCAAAGATTTGCAGCCCAATAGGCCTGACAAAGCGACTTACTTGGCAAATTACAAAAAAACTGGGTTGTTGCCGTGGACCCAGCTGTCAGCCTCTCCACGTACAGTACTCTTCCGATGGAAGTCGTTCCTTGACCACGTTGACCACGCCGCGCGGAGAGCACCACGGCGGTGGACGACGGCGAGGCCTAGGAAGGGGACGACGCGGAGCCAGGGAAGACGCGGCAGTGGAAGCCCGAGCGGAGAGGAGTACGAGGGTTCACTGGTTCGGCTGCGGTGTGAGGCTGTCGTCGCCGCAGGGCCTGGGCAGCAATGGGAATAGTAGGGGGCGGTAAGGCCTCTGCGGCAGCATAGCCGGCCACGGGAGGCAGGAGCATGCGGCACGACCGGCGCTGCTTTGGGCGGCTGGAGCAAGAAGACCAGAGGTTGAAGAAGCACTACGGCCGTTGGATGGACATCGTACGGTCACTGGAGCTAGAATCGTTCATATTGACTAAGTCGACAAAGCCCTTCGTCCCCGTCAACTTAGTAGGCCCACAAGTCAGCCTCCCACCAAGGTGCGTCCCAGCTAGCTGGGGGAGTATTCATTTTTTTGTGCGTAATAAGGAGGCACTTCCGGTGGGTCTGAGCTGACAGCGGGGGGAACGTTTTTTTCGCGAAATACGGTGGCCCGTCCGGTGGGTCCCAGCAATCAGGGGGAAACGATTTTTTTCGCAAAATACTGGTGGCCCGTCTGGTGGGTCCCCGCTGTCAAGTGGAGGAATAATTATTTTCCACATAATAAGGAGGCACTTCCTTGCGGCTGCCGTGGACCCAGCTGTCAGCCTCTCCACGTACAGTCCACATCCGATGGAAGTCGTTCCTTGACCACGTTGACCACGCCGCGCCGAGAGCACCAGGGCGGTGGATGACGGCGAGGCCTAGGAACGGGACAACGCGTAGCCGGGGAAGACGCGACAGTGGATGCACACGCGGAGAGGAGTACGAGGGTTCACTGGTTCGGCTGCGCTGCCGTCGCCGCAGAATAACAGGGGGTGTGGGTGAGTGGAGGGATGGCCTGGCCAGTGGTGGGAGTAGTAGGGGGCGGTGAGGCCTCCGCGGCAGCACAGCCGGCCACAGGAGGCAGGAGCAGGCGGCACGACCGGCGCTGCTTTGGGCGGCTGGAGAAGGAAGACCAGAGGTTGAAGAAGCACGACGACCGTTGGATGGACATTGTACGGTCACTGCAGCTAGAATCGTTTATATCGACTAAGTTGACAAAGCCCTTGGTACGTCAACTTAGTAGGCCCACAGGTCAGCTTCCGAAATGGTGCGCCCCAGATGTCAGTGGGAGGAATCATTTTTTGGGCGGGTGAAGCTAGAATATCCGAGATTGAAGAAGAAGCACGACATCCGTTGGATGGACATCCAACGGCCACTGCTGCTAGGACAGTGTGTTGACTATAAGTTGACAAAGCCTTGCATACGCGTCAACTCTTAGGGGACGCGTCAACTTAGTAAGGCCAGAAGTGTTTTGCAGAGAACTTATAGCCCATTAGAGATTTGTAAGAATGTGTAGCCCATTTTTGAATTCTAATAGAATTTACTACAGCCCATTTACAGTTTGTTAAAAGTACAGCCCATTTAACCAACCGTTCAAAACAGAATTCAATAAAATTTCCCACATTTTGATGGGATCCGGAATATTTTTATCCCGAAATTTCTTGTCAGATTAAATACAATTTCAATATAAATTTATATTACATAAAAATCCAACGAAACATTGCGCTCGCAACAATTAATGAAATTAAAATTTTCAATATCCACAAATAATATTTTATAAAGTAATCACGTGTTTGGTGCATTTTTTTTATAGTTACTGCCCAGTTTTTATAATTACATCCCATTTATTATTTCTTAAAGCCCATTTTCTTGTTAAGCCTAATGCATCCCTCCTAGGAAAGATTTGCAGCCCAGCGGGGGGGGAGAATAACAACTTGACCTTGCCTGGGTATTCCTAAAAAAAGTATAGCTGGGCTAGCCATTTTCAGCTTGACAAAAATTTATATCTGGGCTGGATATCTGGCCTGGGCTAGACGGGCCAGAGCCCGCCCAGTTAATACCTGCAGCGATGTTTTCGTTGTTGTTCAGAGGAGAAAAATTAATATCTGGGCTAAATATCGAAAAACTCTGCAGTGCTCACACCTCAAAAACACAAATACTGCTCGAGCTGCTTGGTCCCAGCTGTCGGCCGCTTCTTGTGCAATTCTCTCGTTTATTGACTACTACAATGGTTGACAATGGTGTGGGACCGTGATATCAGGAAACCAGGAGGAAGCAAAATAAATTATATATATATAAAATAAGGAGGCACTTGCGTACGTGAGGCTATGGACTTGGTGGGTCCCCATTGTCATCCTCTCCAAGTAAAGTCATCTCATCGCCCGCGCGCGCTTTCCGCCCGAAACAGTCAGCGCCGCCCTCCCAACTTCCCGGTGCAGGCAATTGCTCCGCCTTCAAACGACACAAGTGCCGTCCGTCCGTCCATCTGCCGCCCACATTAATGATATGCGGTTGCCGAGGCGGCTACTTCGGCGCCACACGTCCGTCCCTCCGCCCGCCCACCATTGCTATATAAAATTCTGCGCCGGCCATAGCCGCAGTCATCCGCATCCGTTCCATTTCTCCTGTCCACACCACTACTGCCCACCATGGCTTCCTCGCACTCTAGCGCTCTTCGGGACGGGCGGACGACGGACCACAAGGAGATGGCAGCCATTGCTGCTGACCGGCTAGCCGGCAGGCAGCCGGAGGACGACAACGTCCCAATGGAGAACATGGTAGTCGACGATCCGGCGCCAACCCCCTCCTCCGCGCCATCCTCGCCGGTGCTTTGCACCATGACCATCGACGAGGCCCGTGCCCAATATATGGACAGGGTGAGGCAGATGCATGCGGAGCAGTTCCGGGAGGCGCAGGCCGACGCCACCTACAACCACCATCTCCTCTAGGAGCACCTGCAGGCGGAGGAGCAGATCGCCGCGGAGCGGGCGGAGCAGGAGGCGCTGCTCGACTCGTACCGCTCCACCTGCAAGGGCCGCCTCGAGCGCTGGCAGTACCGCATGCGGGTGGCGGAGGCTGCGGCCGCCTACAAAGAGGCTAGCAAAGAGGGCGATGAAGCGGGCGAGGCGCTGTTTGGCGAGACCGAGGATGAGGCAGAGGACAATGCCGGCTCCGACGAGTCCCCTCTCCGCTGGCGTCGACGAGGCCCTGCTCCACCGAGGCCCCGCGGTGCCAACAACGAGGCAGAGGACACCGCCGGCTCCGCCGAGGCCCTGCCCCGCCAACAACGAGGCAGAGGACATCGCCGGCTCAGCCGAGGCCCCACCCTGCCGGCAACGGGGGGGAGGATTTCCACCGCTCCGCTGAGGCGCCGCCCGCCGGCAAAGAGACAGAGGACATCGCTGGCTCCGCCGAGGCCCCGCCCCGCTGCCAACGAGGCCGCGCCACACAGAAAACGAGGAAGAGTAGAACATGGTAGGTCGCCGCCGCTCGGGTCCAAGTAAGGCCACCGCTGCTACCCTCCGGTTGAAGCCAAGCTAGGCGGGTTGACCATTGACGGCCGGTTAGCTTCTTGGCGGCGACGTGGAGTCAGAGAGCTGCGCTGGAGAAGAACGCTGCTTCTACTTAACTGCTGGTGCAGTTGGCTGACTGACACGTGGGCCCAACAGGCCACATGTCAGTTACGCAACTGCACCTGCAGTTAAGTCACTGAAGCTTCTGTTCGGCTCAGTGGGACACAGGTGGGTAGCTTCGGTTAATTAATTATACCTCCAGCGCACCCCTTTTTAGTTGAAGAATGTATGGAATGTAATGAAATCCGGCATGTTTATATGAAATCCGACCGTGTATGAATGAATTTATTTCGATTAGTTCGAATTCCTGTATCACTGGCATTGGATGAACATGCAAAACAATACGTAGTAGCATTATTCCCAGGGTGATCACCTCGTTTGTAGCAGTTTCACATGTACTCCCTCCGGTCCTTTCTAGCCTGCATACAAGTTTTGTCTGCAGTCAAAGTATCTCTACTTTGACCAATCTTATACAAAAAAGTATGCACTTTCACAATGTGCGAAGTAAAAAGGAACAGAAGGAGTACAAAGAGTTTGAGCAGCTTTTTAGCGTTTCTGTACATTGCAATCAAACACACAGGCCTGGCAATTCATAGAGAACATTCAAAACAATCGATGATTATGCATCTCAGCGGCTCACATGTCAGAGGCAATATTTACTTCACAACTAAAGAATAAAGAAAAAATTGATCGACGCTGCTGACAACAAAGGGCGTCCCATCCGAAAATATCAAACCCATGTCTTGCTAAAATCAATGAGCAAAATTTGACAAGGTTGTCCCATTCCAAAATATCAAATGCCTACGATTGTGGAATGGGCAGGGTTTGCCATCAGTTCGGACATTGACATGGCACCTCGTGCTAAATAAACCAGCTGTTCTTTTTGTGGAGTTCCACCAAAATCAACCAAATTCGCGCGTAGCTTGTATGATTTCGCCCTTATATGTTGCAACGCCTTGAACTTATCGGCACCTCCTTTCTTGTGGTGGAAATTAATGATTCGATGTATTCATGAACATTTTGCGCAGTTCCCATTGAAATCAAGCTGAGCACCCCTGTTTGCACAAATACAAAAAAGTGATTAGTATAAAGCAAACTGTACTATGAATTGACAGTTTCAACAGGCACATACATGGTCCATGTAGAGCACACTTTTAGAAAAATGGAACTCACCAGAAAGAATCCTAGAACAACATTGTACTCGCGCTTCACAACAAAAAAATGGAGATTTGTCAGTCCTTCTGAGCTGAAGTTAGTTTGGTCTTGTGGGGAGTAATGTAACCATCCTTCAACTGCTCCTTCTAATGAGAAGATAGACAGGGCTTCTTCATCCTGGCATAATCGGAACTAGCCACTTCACGTACTCCATATTCTTCTTCAGACGAAGATGATCCTGTTGTGCAAAGACAAGAGGACTACTAAATGCTAGCATCCCTGTTTGCTCGAAAAAAAGGAAAGGAAATATTTAAAACAGCACAGATGAAGCACTTCTCAAGTACAATACCACTTTTTCATGACAGTATCTAAACAGTAGCACAACACCAATTGAGATGACAAAGCTCAATCATATGGATGAAATCAGTGGGCGAGTACCAACCTTTGTCAGGAGGCTTATTGTGTAGAGCATACAGATGAAGCACTTATCTGGAACCATCTGTTGCTATCTACGATGGTGGCCATGCTTACTATATACTCCTCGATTAATTTAATGTTTCCAACATGTTCTTGTGCAGTTCCACTAAAAATATATGGTATCTTCAAAGAAGATCCCTGTTTGCACAAGTAGAGATAATTACATATTACATTAAGAGTGGCATAAAATCAGTGGCAAAACAATTGCTCGTTCCAGCCATAGCAATAAATTAAGATGCAAAACTATATCATTACTTGTGTCATCACAGTTCCAGTGCTTCATTACAGCACCGGGAGTTGATTTTTGTTTTTCTTCCGCCTGTTCTTCCCCTTCATCACTTGGTTCAATAACAGACAAGCTTCGCCTTCAATGTAAGATTTGGCATGTCAATTAGGGAGCACAAGTATAGTACTAAACTTAATTTTCTGATGAAAGTGGCAAAATACAGGCCAGCAGTTGTGAAATATCCTTATCTTACCTCAATGGGATATTACAGTGCACATACAGATTGGAAGTCTTGTCTCCATTTGTGCAGTTCACTAAAATCAAGCAACATTATCATACAAGTAGCACAACATATGAAAGCACACTGTAGAATCATGTGAAAGAAGGCTAGTACTGACCTCTCATGATGCGGAATTCAAACAACTCACAAGAAGAAGATCTGAACCAAATTCGCCTTAACGGATAGGAAGTAAAATCTCCTCTTGTGCAGTTCCACTAAGATCAAGCAATCAAGCAACGTTGTCGGTGTGACATTTTGGTTGAACTGCACAAAACACTCTTAAAACAAAAGTGTTTTGTGCAGTGCAACAAAAGGTCACAATGGCAACGAGGTGAAGTAGATAACCCTGTTTACACAGAGGTGCAAAGGAAACAATTAGTGGTCAATAACGGTGGATGACACAGAAGCCAACAAAAAGAAGCATCTACCTTATCTAAATGGGAAAGAAAGCAAGACAGTAGCATTTCTCAAACGGTGGCATTGATTAATATTAACATAGAGATTATATTAACAATAAAATTTGTTAAACATGTAATTTGCTTTTAACTGTGGCATTGCATCAATTTTCCAGCGGCATTATTAGAGGGTGTTTGTTTACAGGGACATTTTGGTGTAGGGACTAACAAAACTCCATGTTAGTCCCATCTAAACCAAACAGGAGGGACTTTTAGGGACTAAAAGTGGGCATTTGGGACTAAAGAAAGAAGACCCCGAGGGAGTCTTTTTGGGACTTTTTCCAATAGTTGCCCCTGCCACGCATCGCACCTTGTCTCTATTAGTTCATTACTAGGGGTAACATGGTCTTTTAGCATGTCATTTAATAACCTCTAGTCCATGTTTAGTCCCTGGAACCAAGCAGGTAGGGACTAGGGAGTTTTTAACCAAACAGGACCTTAGATTAACAACAGCTAATGAGTTGCATGGGATAGTGGACGCACCAGCACAATGTGCATCTACCGATGTACTGTGGTCATGCACAGTCTGTTGCAACAAAGAACAAACAACCAAGGAGCATATTTTTGTTGGTCCCAGTTTTGTTATCTTTAGACACCTTTCCCTATGTGAGCGCAGCAAATCTAGTCCTGCTCAAACTCGACAGCCTTGTCCCTTCCTTTCCTTTTTGAACTAGTACTTTCGCCCCTTCCTTTCCTCTTTGAACCACGTCCTAGATTTATGCGTACAACTTTCCCCACTACTTTCCCCCATTCCTTTCCTCTTTGAACCACGTCCTAGATTCATGCTATACAACTTTCCCCCTTCATTTCCTCTTTGAACCACGTCCTAGATTAATGCTATATACTACTTTTCCCACTACTTTCCCCCACTCCTTTCCTCTTTGAACCACGTCCTAGATTCATGGTATACATGCAGCTAGAGCAATGCATGTGGAGTAAGTAAATTATACCTTAAGGTTCTTGGGGCATGGTTCGGTGGGCGACGGGACGGCACCGAAGAAGAAGGGGTCGGAGGCCCTCCCGCGCCGCCGCTGGGTGGAAAGTGAACAGCTGCGCCGGTAGTCCCTCACCGACGGCGACAGCGTTAAGCCTCCTTCCCTTCCCGGCGGATGGATCCTGCCGGCTCTTTGAGCAGTAGTGAGGGGAGAGAGAGGCCAACAAAGTCTTGCTTAGATCTGGAGAGGGCGAGAGAGTATGAAGAGAGCAACTACAAGCGCTGAGGCTCCAGCGGGAGAGGGCGGGAGAGTGTGAAGAGACCAACTACAAGCGCTGAGGCTCCAGCGTGTATATATATACTAGAGAGAGTGTGTGAAGAGTGCAAACCCTAGAAAACATTTTGACCAGTCAAAGAATCCACCCGAGACCTCAAGTTTGATGAGCGAACAGGCTAACCAGCTGCACAACCCTCCCGTTATGTTCAACGAGAGGGAAATAACCTTTTATACATTCCTGCATTCGTGTGACAAGCATGTCGTGTTTTTTGTGTGTGTGGGAGTCATTGGGATTTCAATCATAATCGTGTCATGTGGCTTTGGTGGTAAGACTATCCACAGTGGTGTAGAAATAATGCAGCCTTAGTCACCTTACCTCTCTCCACGTAGTACGTTGGGTCCCACCAGTCAGAGGGTGAAACAAACAAATTAATAAGAAAAATTAAAAGCGCGAGCGGTGTATCTTACCTCACACATCTCGCTACTGCTCGGGAACACTGTCCAATTGATCCCTCTGTTCACTCACGTACTATTTTAAGTGAATCATTATTATAACATGCACACAAATTTTGGGCACTTGTATTCGACTGAAGTCAGTGTGCCACCGTATCTCGTATACTTACTACTCCCTCCATCTAGGTGTAATAAGTCATGTTAGAAGGTGCAACAGGACCAAGGTGCGTGCGTGCGTGTGTGTGTGTGTGTGTGTGTTTAACAGCATGTGTGTGTTAGAGAGAGCGACAGATCGACCTACTCCTACAAAGAGATGTTGTGTAGTGTAGTACGATTTTAGCCGCGAGAGTCGGTGCATCCTCTCGTTTCCGGGCGTGTCCGGTAGGGACATGTGGACAGCTGCCACACCCGCTCCTGACCAGCCTGGCCCACCCAAAGCCCCTCCATCGCCAGTGCACGCTTCCCGCCCGAAACGGTCAGCGCCGCTCCAAAGAATCGGTGCCGCATTCATGCCCGGGCAGAGCGGACGCGACCGCTCACTGGCGCAAGAGTGATGGTTGCTTCGTCCGTCCAACTTACTGTTGGGTCTATGTGATTTGATGGCTCATTGGTCTTTATTACTGAGGTGGTAGGACTGCTGGATGTCCCACGCTTTCGGCGAAGAGAGGTACTACTACTAGATTACAATTTTCTCCATTCTTACAGCGGAGGTGTGTAAGAGCAGTGAAAACACACAGGCTCAGTGATTACATGGCCCACCTCACACTATCACCGTGCGACACCTAACTCTTTACATAGTACTCCCTCTGTTCCTAAATATTACTAGACGAGTCCCCGCGCGTTGCCGCGGAATAGCGGTATGTCTCTCTGCGCAAAATTATCGATTTCATATAACCAAAAAAACTCTATAACCGCATGAAAAATGTGGTAGCCAAACTAAATAAACTCCCATCATCATTTAGATGATGCCACGTAAGGAAAAAAGATCAGCCAACTCCTACTGCATAATGGGATTATATTTTTCTTTTTGACATGTTAATGGGACTTAAAAGCTCACTTGCATGCATGCTACCGGTGCATGCTTGCATGCAGACATGTTGATGTGATTTAAAACCCACTCACATGCATGTGCCACGGTATTTCTGTATGCTTGCATGTGGCTTAGTGCGGAGCCTCTCAACGTCTAGATCAGACGGCTATTATGGACTGATTTACTTCATCTAACGGCTACATCAATTTTGATGATGTGGCTCAAGGAGAGGATAGAGAATCCTAGTAGTGGGGGCTAGCTATTACTCGTAGATAAGTCTTTGTAGAGATTCCACTACATATGGAACAAAATGAATGAATCTACACTTAAAATGCATCTATATACATCCGCATGTGGTTCATGGTGAAATCTCTACAAAGACTTATATTTAGGAACGGAGGAAGTACTAGTATAGTACGTACTGTAATTTATCAGCGAGATAAATTTGTACAATGCTATGAAGCTTCCAGCTTCTGTTACATGTATCTTGCGTCCAAGGTTGCCCGTTGCAACATTTCATCAAATACAAAGGAGACTAACATGCATGCTATTGCATCTCAATGATTGACAGATCATAGCAAATATGTACTCCCTCCGTTCCAAAATAAGTGTCTCAACTTTGTGCAAACTTTAGTACAAAGTTGTACTACTACTAAAGTTGACACTTATTTTGGAACAGAGGCAGCTAAAGAAAAAAACGATCCATGCAGTCCCTAGCCCTTGAACCGTGAACCCTGATCAGGCTTCAATTTGCTGGCAACGTTCGAGCTTCCTAATAAATGAAGTTTGCAACCTTTTGACCATCGGATCATTTTGTGCAGTTTCACCAAAATCGAGATGAGCATCCCTGTGGCAAAGAAATTGAAGAAGCGTGATTAGAATAAGATTACTGGGACTAGTTGATGAGACATAAACTCATCACAAATACAATACGTAGAAGCCAGTAGAGGTATGTGCGGGGCAAAGAAGTAGAGAAATATCCACAGGGAGTGATGTGGGCAGCTGGAGCAGTGGTGCAAGCCGGCTGTAAAGGGAGTTGTACCTGAGGGACGTAGCTCAACCTTGAGGAGGGCGGCCGGAGGCGGCAACTGCCCACGTCGCGGCAGTGAGCAAGGGACGAAGGCAACCTCACCGGCTTTGTGAGAGAGAACGGCGGGGACCCGTAATCGGGACGTGCCGACAGTGGGTTTTCGCCGTCGGCGACGTCCACTGCATCTACACTAAGCATCCACCCCTTCCCCAAGCGGACGAGATCCGCCGGGATGTTAGAGATGTGGCCACAGTCGTTTTGTGCAAGAGAGTGTGAAGAGAGCAACCCCAGCAAGCAACTGTGTAGGCTGGCCCGTCCTGACTATGTATATAGTGGAGCGGTTTCCTTTTCTCTCCATATGAACCTATCATATTGCGTACGTGCCACTGAAGAAAAAAAACTTTATTTATAAATGACGTGGCACCTACTACTCGTTCTCCTATAACCTTACGCTTGGCATCTCCAAAATATTAACCTTGCGATTGGCTCTTCGCCTCTTCGGGAAGTCGAGCAATAATGGTAGTGCAGTATATATCGTTCTGGCTATATGAGACCGAATGAATTGCTGCACGTCCACCACGTGGGCGAGGGTCGAGGGGTGAGGGAGAGTGCTACATACGGAGCAAAATGAGTGAACCTACACTCTAAAATACGTCTATATACATCAGTGTTTGGAGTATGTACTAGTAGTTCATATTGAAATCTACTAAAGGACATATATATTCCAAACAATATGATATAATCTCTATAACCAAGGTAGTAGGGACGAGGAGTAAACAGAGGGAGTAGTAAATTTTTCTCCTCGTCCTGCGAGCCACCGCGCGCATGGGCGAGGGAGCAGGCGTAAGGCGGAGCAAGCTTCACCTCATCTTGCGAGCCACCGCGCCCGTGGGTGGGGGAGACGGCGTACTAAGCAAGCTTCTCCTCGTTCTGCGAGTTGACGGGACACATCAAAAGTACTCCAGTGTATAGAGCCTTGCCTTTGAGGTAGGCCCCACATGGTTTGCCTCTTTTTTTAACATAACATGTCAAGTCGCAATTTGTTTGTTCACCCGTGGTAGACAATCCTCCCTCCACCAAGTGGACAACCAGTACACGTGCCAAATTACCACGTGGGCTGCCTTTTTCGTACATAAATGAGCTCCGCCGTGTACCCGCGCGGGTGTGGTTGGGAAAGAGACGGGAGTACGTGCGCCGTGCATGCACCTCTTCTCTTCGTGCACGTCCCCCACCTACGTGGGTGTGTGTGAGAGATACAAACCGCGTTCGTGAGTGTTTTTTGTTTTGGGGTGGGGGTGAGGTGGGGGGTTGATTTCGTGAATTATTTGTGGGAATATGTGTCGATGACATCTCAAACAAAATTTTGCATGCAATGTGTGTGAAATGGAGGCCTATCCATATCATAGATAGAGGGTCGGGCAATCCACGAGAAGAGAGGGAGGGGTCATAGCTATCAATAGAGTCGAAGAGAGGATCAAGTGGGTGGGTGCGAGATCGATGAAGAGAGCCATCAAAATTGTGTGTGTGTGTGTGTGTGTGTGTGTGCAAGTCAAAGATATAGGGCGACTGGCCTACCGGAACGTTAGAGGGCACATGTCAAGTTTGTGTGTG
>NC_057796.1:134560151-134580513 GCF_018294505.1 Triticum aestivum
ATGACTAGAGCGCTCGATGTATCGGTGTGTGTGGGGGGAGGGGGTGGGGGAGGGGTAGGCAGAGGCCTAACTATAGAGGTAGAACGACTCGTATATGTGTTGAGAAGGAGAGACCCAACTATGTCTTGAGGGAGATCGGTCGACATCCATACATGACTGAAGGACGGGAAATATGATGGGACAGAGAGAGAGAGGAGAGAGAGAGGGAGGGAGAGGGAGGGAGAGGGGTAGAGTGCTGGATGGGTGATGGAGTTGCTTCTCGAAGATGGTGGGAGAGGCCTACTAGAGAAACTGAGGGTGGAACTGCAATGTTATCAACAAGAGTGGGGATGTGTTTCTGTGTGTGCCTGTGCGTGATAGATCTGTCGGGACGCATCCATGGATGATGAAGGGGAACCATGTGTTTGGTAAGCAAACCTAACTAGATCGGTAGATCAATTGTTGTTTGTCGGAGGAAGGGAGAGACACAACTAATGAGGTAGATCGATTGACGTGTGGGTAAAAAGGAGTTATAAGGACCTAGCTAGCTATATGTATAGCGAGAGATCGGTCGGTGTACGTCCATTTGTTTGAGACAAATAAGGCCCAGCGAGACGGATAGACAGAGAGAATGGAGCTAGGAGGTGGTGCGAGAGGCCCAACTACTAGCTAGATAGGGGGAGGAGTGTGCGGTTGTGAGATCGATGAAAAGAGGGGCGAGAGTTTACACGTGTGTCTGACCGTATGAGAGACACGAGGCAAGGACACATAAAGGAGCAGATTGAAGGTGTGTGTGTATGTTGTAGGCAGGCATCGCTGGAGAGGTTTATCGATCGGTGTGCGTCGGAAAGGAGTTGTGGAGACTCTGGAAGAACAACCTAAAGAAAAAAATGAATGTGCCCGGTGGATAGAATGCCGAGGGAGGGGGAGGGCGAGGAGGGCGTGTGCATGCATGAGAGAAAGTTAGTGGTAGCTACAAAGGTTAGAGGATTGTGTGGGTGTAAGAGACTAACAAAGATCATAATTTGATATGAAAGCGGATTCATATATTTGAATAGGAGATCATAGTGTTTTAAACATTGCATGCATGAATATAGCGGTGATACACGTGTTGTGCACATGTTATACCATAATGTGATAATGCATGGCGTTTGCAACTCACAGCTAAATGCCGAACAATCTAAACCATACTATACATCAAACAATCTCACATTTTATTTGAATTTGTGATAATGTGTGGCGTTTACAACTTACAACTAAATATCGAACAATCTAAACAATACTATATATCGAACATTCTCACATTTTATTTGAATTTGTGGTAATGTATGGTGTTTGCAACTCACATCCAAATACTTGTAGGCATAGGGGGCGGGGCACCATACATAATGTGATAAACACATTATACATATGAGACATGGTTTAGATTATGAAGATCTAGCTAGAGCTAGAAATGTAATGTGATTTGAAATCAAAATAAAGTGGATTCAAAAAATCTAGTTCGAGTTCATATAGTACACATAGTTCATATGTAACTCGAGACTACTCATGTGGTGTGCTGTGAAGATAATACACAAATGATGGTTTAACTTGACAATAATGATGATTGTAGATCTTATTCAAATAGAGAAACGAATTCAAATTTAGTTCATATTGAAGCGGTAGTATATACGTTTGGAATGCACTAAAACGTTCATTTGAGTAGTAGGTTGCATGCATTATACACGTAGCGAAATATTTTAATTGAACATAACATGAACTCAAAGTTTTGAATGACATTTGTAGTGCGCATTGATTTGGAACAGTACACGTTAGGCTTGGCCGGAAATTTCAATCCGCGCCTTGTTAGCCCGAAATACTTAAGATATGTCTTTGTCTCGTTGTGCTCTGACAACTCCCTCCATCTCAACCCGCGCCTTGCTATTCCGAAATTACAACGCACGCGAAAACTCCGACCTCCTGTGAAATCCCGACACGCGAAATGCCCGTGGTACCCCTGAACCGAAAGAACCGCCTCAAATCGGTGGGGGTACTTTCGTAACTTACCCCACATTTCGGACAAGCGCGTCTCTAAGCCATGGTTCCCCACTGCCATCCCATCCGCCCACCCATTCGTACACCGAGGCCGCGAAACCGGCGACGAAACCGGCGACGAAACCCCACTCCCTGCTCCGTCCGCCACCCAGCCGGAGCCTCTTCCCCGACGACGTCGTCCACAGCAACACCTCGACGTCCCTCATCCACCATACCGGATGAGGATCCGTCGTTGATCTCATCATCCCGCCGGCTCAGCCACCCTGTCCTCCACCACCAAGGAGCTGCCCCGACGTTCCCCTCGTCTTTCGCGCCAGCTCCATTCCCACACCGTCGTCTTCACCTGCACCACCGGAAGAGCATCATCATCACCGTTTCCTCGGATGAAGCTGCAGCCTAATCGGCGCCACCAAAGAGGTTGTACACTAATCACCGCATTTTCTTCTTGATTCGATCTCACGGTGCTGCCGGCGCTCGGTCCCGAGCCGACACGGCGCGGCTCCATCCTCGGCGGCGTCGCCGGCCACTTCCTCCACAGCGCCGCTCCCTCGGCGGCGACGTCCACATCAGTAGGAGCTGCTGATGCTTTAGCTCTCGCTCGCGCTGCTGCTCTGCTCTTGCTCTCGGTCCCCTGCCTGGTCTGCTCTTGCTATTGCTCTTGCTCGCACTACTGCTCTCGCTCTTTCTCTTGCTTGCGATGCTGCTCCGATTTAGCTACACTTCAGTCGACTGAATCGACTTTTGGGTCAGTCGAATTTCAGGGGGTGGGGGAGCTCGCCGGGGTGAAGGAAGAACCAGCCGCAACGGGGAGGGGGGCTCACCAGAGAGGTAGCCCACTATCTATCTTAGGGTTCAGGATGGGGGCGGTGGTCGCCGGCGGTGGCGGTGCGTTGGCAGGGCGGTGGCGTGGGGATCGTCGAAGAAAAAGCTCGGCACGAGGGGGGGCCTAGAGGCATGGCCGGGGCGGCGGCAGACCGGCGGTGCATAGTGTTTTCGGGGCGGGCGGGGCGGCGCACCGCCGGCCGCGGATGGGGGCAGGGGGCTGCTGTTTGGCCGGTGGTGGCTGGCGGCTCTGGGGGGTGGAGGTTGAAGATGAACCGCAGGCCCTTGATTTCGTATCCAACGGCTGCAAAATCGACTCACCAGAGATGAAAAAGTCAGTCGACCGACGTGTAGCCTCACCTTGCTAGTGCGTTCAGTTTCGACAGCAAAATTCAGTTTCGACAGCAAAATTCAGTTTCGACAGTTAAGTTCAGTTTCGACAGTTAAGTTCAGAGATGAGCGGCTAATGTATTTTACATCTAGCACTTTGTGGTTATGTATTTTACGTCATGTATTGGAGATGCTATTAGAATTCCACTCAGGTTAACGTTGTCCGTTGTCTCTCTTGTCCTGCTTCAGCCTCGGTGTCGTACAACTCACCAGAGCTGCTCCAACGACGAAACCCTCCATCACAGCGGAGCAGTACCTCGGGCTCCATCTCCAGACGCCTAAGATCCTCTTCCCCTCCTCCAACAGCAAAGTCCGCCGCAGCATCCTCACCGGCCAACCCAATCACGCTGAGATCGATATGGCTTCGCCAAAGAGGTTGTACACTTGTTACATCTCTTTTTTACTCTACATGTTATATATATTGTCCACTGAGCACACGGATTTGTTCCTTTAGTGTCTCCTTGAAAGAAAAAACATAGGAATTTTAATTTTCACTTGTCCTCCTTTTCAAATTCCTATTCATGAAGCACAAGACTAAGAGATAGTAGCATAATAGCATTATAACCGTACATTTTCTTGTGGTTTGACTTAATCTCACCATGCTTCTTTGCATCCTGTGATCTTCCCATTGTTGTGAATGAAACACCTAGATTGCCAGAAATCCTGTGTTTTTAAGTTCTCTATTTTGCACGTGCATTCCTATCCTATTCCTGTCTATTTCCTATCCCTGCATTGTTGGAATCCTCCAATTCAAACGAGCCCTTACAGAATTACTTCTCTTACAGATAGTTGTCAAAGAAAACCTTGCATGGTTTGTCCCGCTCCTGCTGCGCCGTCGTCCACCCAAGCTCAGCTACTCCAACGACAGAAGGGTCCAGCACAGCAGGGATCCGGCCTCCAGACTGTGTTTCGCCGCCTCAGATCTTCTTCACCGCCGCTGGCAGCCATGAAAACTGCATTACCATCATCAACCGAGCAGATGACCTCGAGGACTACACGGGTCCGCAAGAGAGGTCGCACTCTTTCGTGTCTACTTACGTTATGCATCGCTTATACATTCTACTTTATCGTCCTGTTCACCGATTAGACTCTGAGTCAGCTCCAAACTAATGGTCAAACTTGCGTTTTTAAATGGTTGTGTGGTACATATCGGGACCGCTATCAATAGTATCTATCTACTATCTGGTTAATCTCCGGTGTCTACTATGAGTTTCATGTTGGGTGGGAAACAAACAGTAAAGGAGCCATTATCTGTATTTTTAACTGAAGCCATTATCTGCCTGCTATTATTGGTTTTGGGTCTATCCACAGGTTCCTACCATCACTCTGGATTTCTGCATGCACTCCTTACATAATCTCACTATGTTTTATTCCTATGCATGACAGTTATTGTAAACAATGGAACTGAACATGTAGAGCAAAAGAGACGAGCCTTGCGTGGCAATAAAAGTTCATGCAGACGTCGCTCCATGGTAGGCGCAATGGCAGCCCCCCCCTCCACGCATTTCAGATTGTAATCGAGAGGAAGATATCTGTTCTGAGGGGGATTCAGAAGGAGAAGACAACTCCTATTTACCCCCTGAGGTCTTCGCTCTAACTTGGCATGCTGATGTTGGTTATATCATGCATATGGTGTCTTGCATTGCTTACTTTATACATCAAATATGTCATCTGCTTAGTTTAGACATCCTTTGTGCGAATGCCATCTGTTTAGTTTATTCATCGTTTATGTGAATTATGCAACGCCATCTTGTTTAGCCAGGCATCATATATGTGAATTTTGCAATGCCATCCTGCTTAGCCAGTCATCTTATATGTAAATTATATCAGGCCATCCTTTTTTTTCGTTACATATTACATTTGTCAACAATGTTAGTACATTCAACTGCTCTTCGTGTGCATCAGCCATTTGACACGGCGATGGCAAATTCTGGAGTGAAAACAAGGTCTTCAGAGCAGACTATGCTATCTGACGAAGCGCATATCTCGCTGGTTACGGATAGCTCCTCAGAGGAGGATTCGGAGACAGATGACCAGTCCTATCCCCCCCGAGGTGTATGCTCTAACTTGGCAGGGTTATGTTGCTCATATCGTGCGTATGGTGTCTCGCATTGCTATGTCATTTGATTAGTTTACACATGCTTTGTGTGAATGCCACCTGTTCAGTGTCTAATTACCATATATGTGAATTATGATTGCCATCTTGTTGCAAGACATTATATATGTGAATTATACAATGCTATCTTGTTGCAAAGGCATTATATATGTGAATTATGCAATGCCCTGCTGTTTAACCAATCATCATGTATGTGAATTATATCATGCTATCATTTTTTTGTATTACGTGTTCCATTTGTCGACAACATTTGTATATTCAACTACTCTTCCTGTGCATCAGCCATTTGAAGCGGTGATGGAAGTATCTGGAGTGAAAACAAGGTATTCAGAGCAGACAATGCTACCTGCTGAAGCAGACATCTTGCTGGTTACAGAGAACTCATCAGAGGAGGATTCAGAGACTGATGACCAGTCCTATTTCCCCCCTGAGGTCTATGCTCAAACTTGGCAAGGTTCTATTACCCATGTCATGCATGTTGTCTTGCATTGCTTAGTTTTTACATCATATATGGATTGCCATCTGCTTACTTGCTTACTATATAAATCATATATTTGAATTATATCATGCCATCATGTTTACATAGTACATACACATCATCTATCTGAATTATGGCATGGCAACCCATTTAATAAAGACATCATATGGTTATATCATCTCATCCTGTTTAGTGCTTACAGTCATCATATTTTGAATTATGGCATTCTATCCGTGAATGTATGTGAATTATGGCATGCCAACCTATTTAATAAACACATTATATAGTTATGTCATGTCATCCTGTTTACATATATAGTCTCATATTTTGAACTATGTCTTTCCATCTTTTTTAGTTAGCCATCATAATGTGAAATTCTGTCATGCTATCTTGTTTAGTTAGCCATCATATATGTGAAATTGTGCCATGCTATCCTGTTTGGTTAGACAACATAAATATGAATTATTTCATGCCCTCTTTTATTCTCCACTATCCATTGCACCTGTCTATCATACAATGTCTATACTTTCAATTACTTTTCTTGTTTATCAGCCATTTGAATTGGAGAGCTTGATGGTAGTATCTAAGGGAGTAACAACACGGTCTGCAGAAAAGATAGTGCTACCAGTTGATGCAGATAGAACCACGGTTGTACTTGCCCAAGGACCAGATCCACCACACATAACCCAGACTCTCGCAGATTGTAGCCCTACCCAGTTGGACAGACAACCAGCTACACCCCTTCTAACCCCAACCCCGGCAGATAGTAACCCAGTTCCAGTTGACACAGCACCGTCTCCACCACAGAGCACCCAAACACGAGCAGTTAGTAAGGGAACTGCAGTGCCCAAAGCACGAGGACCACCACTCCGAATCCCAACTGAACGCTTAAAGGAGAAGAAGATTTGTTCTTAGGTCAGGTTCTGTAGCTATGGTTCATACTCCTTTGCTCTTGCATTACAGTATTTACTCATACCAACTATTTTCAAATTTGAAGGATGGAATTGAAACTCCAATGGCGCAACAGGTATGTTTCAAACCTGTTTCTTTAACTGGTTTGCTGTTGTAACCTGCTCTATGTTGATTTCAGTTTCAATTGAATAAACAGTTATGTTCTCATGTCATGCACATTACAAGTGTTGTTATTGCTCTATAGTTACCCACACTTACATTCTGTCTATTCTGCTTTGTCTTGAACAAATATTATTTGAACTGTGTCTCTATCTTGATTTGGCAACAAAAACTAGAATGATATAGACCATAAAGTGACCATGGTACATAGATATATGTTTGTTTCATGCTGTTATCCTGTCCACTTTACTACTGAACTGATTTACGAAAATGAGTTTCATATACAACATGGTAAACATGTGATGTGTCTGCTTGTTTCTCTTTTAGAATGCAGACAAAATATTGGAGAACAGTACCGCGTTATCCAATGGTAAAGGAAGTAATGCAGATAAGGTTCAAGATAGTGAGACATCCCTGTTGGTCTCCAAGAAAGCTGATCAAAACTATCTTGACGACAGTGAGGGAACCCAAAAGTCCTATCTTGATGTAGTGTTCGAGTTACTGGCCACTACTGCTGGCACAAGCTCTTCGAACTCGCTGCCTGAATCAGTTCGTCTTCTTGAGTCTCAACTTCAAGTTGAAAGACATCGATCAGATGTGCTGCGACAGGAAGCTGAAGGACTGAGGAAGTCCCTGCAGAATTCAGATGCATATTTTCTGGTGCAACAACAAGCACTGGAGGATTTAAGCGCCAAACAGGAGAAAGTTAATAAGCTTGCTAAGCATCTTGCCAGCATTATGGGTACCCAGGATATTGTTTCTTGAGATCTTCTGAAGTGGTTTCAGTTCTGGATTTGTTTTGCTGCGGCATTTATTTGCGCTGGTCGCCAACTTTGACAACCAGTGTATATGATATGCTGCTTTGTTCCCTATATTTGCACTGGTCGCGAACTTTGATGCCCAGTGGATGTAATGTGTGTAATAGCCGTGATAGCCTAGAGTTAGTTGCTTGCTTATTTATTTCCTTGTTGTCTTGTTTATTTGTTTGCTTGTAGTCATTGCAGTTCTTTTTCCGCGGTTAGCTAGTGGCTGCAATAACCTATTTTTTAAAACTAGGCCACAATAACCATGGGCTAATATTTACTGTAGTGATACTTGGCCTCGTACTGGCCGTAGAAACAGTGGGCCTTCTATGGGCCGTAGAAACAATGGG
The DNA here is from genome assembly GCF_018294505.1 of Triticum aestivum. Lineage (NCBI taxonomy): Eukaryota > Viridiplantae > Streptophyta > Magnoliopsida > Poales > Poaceae > Triticum > Triticum aestivum. The sequence continues at coordinate 134,568,195 of NC_057796.1, forward strand.
CGTTCTACGGGTCGTAGAAACAATGGGCCTTCTGCGGGCCGTATCATCAATGGGCCTTATACGGGCCGTATGATCGAATGGCCAAACATGGGCCAAACAGACCGCATTATGGCCGTAAACGGGCTAGAGTTGGAATCGTCCGTTCATGGGTCGACCATAACGGGCCATCGTTAATAGGCCATATTTGATGACGCTATGAAAATGGCCCAACATATTAACGGACCACAAACGGGCCGACTGTAACCACGGGCTGAATTTGGCCCACAAGCAGAAAATTACAGTAACGGGCCGTAAGTAAACGAATGCTGGAAATGAGCCCAAGAATAAATGGGCTCTGAGAAGGCCGAAAGATAACATGGGCTGGAAACGGCCCAACGGAATAACGGGCCATTAATGGGTATAAAGTGATACACTGTTCATTATGGGCCAGTTTCACCACGGGCCGTTAATGGGTGTAAAGTGATACACTGTTCATTACGGGCCAGTTTCACCACGGGCCGTTAATAGGCCAAGAGTTACATAGGGCCTCATATGGGCTGAAAGACGTCATGGGCCATACATGGGCCAGAAGTGAAAACGGGCTGGAATCATATTGGATGGCCCATATGACGCTACTGGGCCTAATTCGGATAGGGCGTAACGGGCCTTGGGTTAGCGGGGTGTAAATGGGCTATATGCGAACATGCCGTTAACAAGCTTTCCATGGGCCGGCCCGCCACCTTTTGACCAAGTCAAACGGGCCGGCCTTTTCACAGAATGGGCCTCTGTTGGGCCGTGCCACGTGTCGACGTATCATAGGCGCCTTCTGTCCAATGAGTGGATGACATCTGCCCAACGATGAGCCGACACGTGTTTCCTCCAGCCAATAATGATTTTACACGTGGACAACCCCCCTTGGTCGGGGCTATTAACGGGTTATCGGATCCAAAACCCGACCCGATATCTTAACGACATTCCGTTACGGTGGATGCCATGTGTCGGTCACCCTTGACGAAAGCACTTATGTGACGCGATTTATCGTCATGGAAGTGGACACTTCCGTGATGATAATTTTGGTAATGTCATGGAACACTTCTACGACAGCACAGGTATGACTATCTTGATTCTGTCATAAATTTGTCATGGATGTACATGCATGACAAAAAACGCGACCTACTGTGACAAACACGTATCATCACGGAAGTGTATTTTTTTTGTAGTGTATGTTGCTTGTATATTATTGTTTCATGACCTGCGTGTCATGAGTGTGGCAACCGCCAGGAGCCATATGGTTGTCCCATTATTGTTTAATGACCAGCGTGTCAACATGAGAAGCCATGTAATGTAATTTACTTTCAGTAGCTATTAGTTTTTAATAGCATAGTATCTTATGTAACACTTGGCGGTTGACACCATGGCGTGGAGATGGAGATCACCACGAGGACAACCATGCATGGGCAGACTGCGCACGTGGAGATGGAGATCACCACGCGCTGTGAAAAGGGGCTATACCATATCACACATACATAAACTGCCTGTGAAAGTTTATCCCTTTTATGCACCCTTCCTTTTGCATGGTAGATGTTTTAAGTAGGGTGATCCCTCAAAGAATGTCAAGTACAAATGCCTACCCAATTGTTGCACCTTCACATATCAAGTATATTTAGTGGCGGTCCTATGAAATTAGGGTGCCACTAGATCTCCTTGAAGTGATGGGTTTGTGTCGGACACTTACACGTGAAGCATTGGTTGACTTGTCATGGCTATCAAAACAGTTTTGGGCTACGAGGCATAGGAGTTGGCGAGGCATGAGATGTCCCCAACAACAAGAGTCGTATGGAGATACGATTAGCAAGAGTTGCTTACCGAGTGATCTTGTCCTCTAGCTGTGATGCAAAAGCTCACTAGTTGACATGTTGATCTTGGATCTTGAATCACTAAGTATCAACCGAGGGATGTTGATTTTAGTGAGAGTAATGATCTTATTAAAATGTTTAATATGAATTACTCTTCATGAATACATGTCTTAGTGTTTTGCATATTTCTGTAGTAGATCAATGGCACCACCTGCTCAAGTTACCCCTTTTGCGTTGAAATCAATCCTGGAAAATGATAAATTGAATGGAACAAACTTTACCACCTGGTATAGAAACCTGAGAATTATTCTTAGGCATGAGAAAAAGGAATAAGTTCTAGAGAATCCGCTTCCAGAGGAACCTGCCGATAATGCTAATGCCACAGCCAGAAATGCCTACCAGAAACTCGTTGATGAATCAAACAAGATCAGTTGTCTCATGCTGGCTTCTATGGAGCCCGATCTGCAGCAGCAGTTCGAAAATATTGAGGCTTTCGATATGATCGAGAACCTTAAGAGCATGTTTCAAATGTAGGCTAGGACCGAAAGGTTCAACGTCTGGCGATCCTTGATGGATTGTATGCTGAAAGAGAGTGATCCACTGAGCCCACATGTGATCAAGATGATCGGGTACATGCAAGCTCTGGATAGGCTGGGCTTCCCACTTGGGGATGAGTTGTCCACAGATACAATTCCGGGTTCCCTTTCGGACAGCTGGGCCGTTCATCTCGAACTACCATATGCATGGGATGGAAAAGAAGCTCACTGAATTGCATGGGATGCTCAAAGTGGCAGAGCAGGATATCAAGAAAGGTACACATCGTCAAGTGTTGATGGTGCAGAACTCGGCTAAGTTCAAGAAGAGCTGGTCCAAGAAAAAGGCTAAGGCAAAGGGCAAAGAGAAGGAGGTAACTCCAACTACAGCCGCTGCGCCTAAGTCAGGGACGGCTTCGGGGAGTATTTGCTTTCTTTGTAAGGAACCCGGACACTGGAAAAGGAACTGTAGAAAGTGGCTTGCCGAGAAGGGCAAGAAGACTAGAAGTATGACTTCTTCTTCAGGTACACTTGTTGTAAATGTTATAGACATTTATCTTGCTGATGTTTCTAGTAGCTCTTGGGTATATGATAACGGATCGGTTGTTCACATATGCAACTCGATGCAGGGGCTAAGAAGAACTAGGAATGTCGCAAGAGGAGAAGTTGACATTCGCGTCGGGAATAAAGCAAGAGTTGCTGCATTGGCCGTCGGCACTATGCACCTTAATTTACCTTCAGGATTTGTAATGGAACTTGATAATTGTTATTATGTTCCTGCTTTGAGTCGAAAAATTATTTCTGCCTCATGTTTGATGAGACAAGGTTATGAATTTAGTATTAAGGACAATGGCTGTTCTATTTACTTGAATAATATGTTTCATGGCTTTGCACCCGTTGTAAATGCGTTATTTATCCTAGATCTTGAAGGTGAATCAGTCTATAACATAAATGTCAAGAGGCATAAGCCTAATGAGATAAATCCGACTTACATCTGGCATTGTCGACTAGGACACATTAGTCAAAAGTGCATGAAGAAGCTCGATGATGATGGAATTCTAACTTCGTTTGAGTTTGAATCATTCGAGACATGCGAGTCTTGCCTACTCGGTAAGATGACTAAGACTCCTTTTGCAAAGAGTTGCGAGAGGGCGCCCGAGTTGTTGGAACTTATACATAGTGATGTATGTGTACCAATGAGCACGGCAGCCAGAGGTGGTTTCCAATACTTCGTGACTTTCACCGACGACTTGAGTAGATATGGATATGTCTACTTGATGAGGCACAAGTCAGAAACTTTTGAAAAGTTCAAGGAGTTTCAGAACGAAGTGGAAAATCAACTCGGCAAGAAAATCAAACTTCTACGATCTGATCGTGGCGGTGAGTATATGAGCCAGGAGTTTGATGATCATCTGAAGAATCATGGAATAGTTCCACAACTGACTCCTCCGGGTACGCCACAGAGAAACGGTGTGTCAGAACGGAGGAACCGGACCCTGTTGGACATGGTCCGATCGATGATGAGTCAGTCGGATTTACCCTTGTCATTTTGGGGATACGCTCTAGAAACTGCAGCTTTCACACTAAACAGGGTACCATCTAAGTAGATAAGACACCATATGAGATATGGACTGCGAAGAGTCACAGTTTGTCTTTTCTGAAAAATTGGGGATGTGAAGCATATGTCAAGCGACTCCAGTCGGATAAGCTCACACCCAAATCAGACAAGTGCATATTCGTGGGATATCCAAGGGAAACCTTGGGATATTACTTCTACAACCGTGAAGAGGGCAAAGTGTTTGTCGCTCGACATGGAGTTTTCCTTGGGAAAGAGTTTCTCAATCGAAAGGCTAGTGGGAGGACGGTCCGACTAGAAGAAATTCGAGAACCACACGGGGACGTTCCGGTAGGTGATACTATCACACCAGAGTTAGTCAGGGAACCTGTAGTGGAGTCGACACCGGTTCCACGAGGTCAGAAAGGTCACGCAATTTGCATAACTGCAATGTGTTGTTCTTGTAGAACAACGAGCCGACTACGTATGCGAAAGCGATGGAGAGCCCTGATTCCGAGTTATGGCTTGAGGCCATGAGATCCGAATTAAAGTCCATGGATGACAATCAAGTTTGGAACTTCGTTGATCTGCCAGATGGCGTTCGAGCCATTGAGTGCAAGTGGATCTTTAAGAAGAAAACTGATATGGACGGAAATGTCACAGTCCATAAGGCTCGACTTGTTGCTAAAGGTTATCGACAAGTTCAAGGAGTTGACTACGATGAGACTTACTCACCGGTAGCGACGCCTAAATAAATTCGGATCATTCTTGCTATAGCGGCATATTTCGACTATGAAATATGGCAGATGGATGTCAAAACGGCTTTCCTTAATGGAAATTTAATCGAGGCTGTGTATATGACACAACCCGAGGGTTTTGTCCATCCAAAGAAGTCTAGCATGGTATGCAAGCTTCAGAGATCCATTTATGGATTAAGGCAAGCATCTCGGAATTGGAACATTCATTTTAATGAAGCTGTCAAAGAGTTTGGCTTCATCAAGAATGACTGTGATCATTGTGTATTCAAGAAGGTCAGTGGGAGCTCAGTTGCATTTCTGATCTTATATGTGGATGACATATTATTGATTGGAAATGATGTTCAAATGCTTGAATCTGTCAAGGACTCATTGAAAAATAGTTTTTCTATGAAGACTTGGGAGAAGCAGCTTACATTTTGGGAATGAAGATCTATAGATATAGATCGAGAAGGCTTATTGGATTAAGCCAGAGTGCGTATATTGACAAGGTGTTGAAGCGGTTCAACATGCAAGATGCCAAGAAAGGTTTCTTGCCCATGTCACATGGCATTAGTCTTAGCAAGACTCAGAGTCCTACGACTCCTGATGAGCGAAGACGCATGGATGGGATTCCGTATGCTTCGGCTGTTGGGTCCATCATGTATGCTATGGTATGTACTCGTCCCGATGTTAGTTTTGCTCTTAGCGTGGTGGGCAGATACCAGGCTGATCCAGGGGAGAGTCACTGGACAGCGGTTAAGAATATCCTTAAGTACTTGAGAAGGACTAAGGATATGTTCCTGGTTTATGGAGGTGAGGATGAGCTCGTTGTAAATAGTTACACCAATGCTAGTTTCCAAACAGATAGGGATGATAGTCGATCGCAATCTGGGTTTGTGTTCATTCTGAACGGAGGAGCAGTGAGCTAGAGGAGCTCCAAGCAAGATACGGTAGCTGATTCTACAACAGAGGCCGAGTACATTGCGGCTTCTGAAGCTGCAAAAGAAGGTGTTTGGGTGAAGAATTGTATTTCTGATCTTGGTGTGGTTGAGGGCGCGTCTAATCCATTGGACCTCTATTGTGATAATAGTGGTGCCATTGCGCAAGTCAAGGAACCACGGAACCATCATAAAACCCAACACATACTCAGGCGTTTTAACCTTATTTGCGACATTGTCGAAAGAGGTGATGTAAACATATGCAAGGTACACACGGATGCAAATGTTGCTGATCCATTGACGAAGCCTCTCCCACGTCCGAAGCATGAGGCGCACATGAGCTCCATGGGCATACGATGCCTAAATGATTGACTCTAGTGCAAGTGGGAGAATGTTGGAGATATGCCCTAGAGGCAATCATGTGATGATGATATTTCCGTATGTATTCATGAGTCCTTTGTATTGTCCTTGAACATCATCAATGATATGTATCAATAAGTATGTGGCTTGTTTGTGGAACTCTGTATTGTACGACGATTATTTTAATGGTCCCTAGTTGATAAGGTTATGCGGACACATATCCTTGACTAGTATACGACTCAGTTGATGACTATGTTTCACAAGTCATGTGCATGGAGATGCTAAACCGATAGTATGGGCTCGGGGATGGAGATCACCGAGCCGGACAGACCCACTTTGAGACGCAGCGAGATATAGTCATCTGTTAGTCTCAAGTGCAATATCTATGCCATGTCCTAGACCCGAGGTCCTCGCATGTTCTCGGGATGAGGATCGACTCACTTAGGGTCTATCAAACGCTACTCCATAACTGGGTAGTTATAAAGGTAGCTTTCAGGTGAGTCGTGAGACATGCCGCGAGACATGGTTGACCAAGATGGAATTTGCCCCTCCTATTTGGAGAGATATTCTCTGGGCCCTCTCGAGTGATCAGATTCGGAAAGCATGGCCATGCGACTTGGGTTAAGTGTTAACCCAGTTCGGGAATCTGTATCATGGTTTCGAGAAGAGAGGTCGAGCTAACACAAGGGTGACAAGTACTCGCCTTGAGCTCGACAACAAATATCGTGAGGCAAAGGGAATGTTGCATATGCCACATTGTTGAGGTTCATCAAACGACTTTGCGCCCACATGGGAGTTGGCACGTTCTGCTAGGAGCCGCTACCAACTATCGACTCTAGTCGTGTCCATGTGTACGTGAACCTATAGGGTCGCACATTTAAGGGGCTGCAGCCCATTCGGATTGGATCTGAGTGGAAAATGGATGTGGACTCCTAGTGGGCTCAAGTGTTGAGCCCACCTCGGAGGTCTATATAAAGGGGAGTGGGCACACCACTTAGGGTTGATCGGATTGAACCCTGGTTAGCCACTGCCACTCCCCATGCCCATGCCGCGCGACCGGACCTAGCAGTCCGCCGCTCGACGCTGCTCCCCATACGTGTGGATACCTTGGAGGCATCGCATCTGCGGTGCTTGGACGAACCATTCAAGGGAACCGCGAGGTGCTGTTCGCGGGAGATCACCGTTCACGGGTCTTCGCTGTTCGCGGGAGATCGGCAACGCGAGGAGGAGACAGCCCGGGAGATCGGCTACACGCATCAGCAACTCTACTTCCGCTGTGGTGACCGCGCGTCTAGTGGTAAACCCGATCCCGTGATCTATTTCCAGCAGCATGATCTTGAGTGCGCGATAGAGAATTTTATTTGACGCTAGTGTAGCGTACCGCGTGTTCCAACATAGAGGCGGTCGTGTCACGTCTAATTGAAGTTACTATCCTACCCCTATTTAGAGCAGTGGAAATCGGGCCGATGGATTGTCCGTGTAATGGGTAGACAGTAATTTCCATCTCCCAAACACTTGGCTTCGGGCAGCCGGCGTGGGAGTGGACATTTTGCTGCTTCTTTCGAATTTTGGGACAATAAGCATCCACGTTTATCCTGGCAACTAAATTCGAATCCATTTTGTATTCCTATACGAATCTTTATAAATCATTCTATGTGTTTTTATATATCTTCAAAAGGACGACAAAGATGTATTCCACTGTCATATATGAATATGGTTTACAAATGCCGATACTCAAATTCAGAAGCTAGAAGCTAGTTTAAGGTGAATTCGAATATTTGGAACACTTCATGTCCAACTCAAATGTCACACGCAGCATAATGTGTACTCCCATTTAGATATGTACACAAGCGATGTATCAAGATTCAAATACCGAGTCAATCAACCAAGAATGTACAGAACTAACAGACATATAAACACTTATAGAGTATATGGATCAATAATATCAACTAACATACATAAGCCAGGCCGCCGTACTTTTCTTTGCTACAACAACATCCTTTTTAGCCAAGCTACTACAGCATCTTGGCCCTTTCCGATGCGTACCACTTATGGTCCATCTATACTACTATTATTGCTGAATGCACATTCAGCCCAATTGGCATATTTGTAGGTCTGGCACAGCAATCAAAATGAAATGTCTCCGAGTCTTATCAATTAATACAGACTTGTGCTCAAATAAAATTACAAACCAAAAAACAAAAAACAAAAAAACATTATTACATGATATCTAAAACAAATGGTTTGATTGATTACATGAACAAACAACACAAAGGTTATTCAATGATAGAAAGAACATTTCACCTATGATTTACCAAGTGGGAATTTAATTTTCTTTTTTCCTTCAGGACCTTAACAATGTGGTCAGTCACAGCTTGCTTCGTTTTGAAATCCACCAAATATTTAATGGTTGTCTTGAGTACTGCTACTGATTGTGCTATTTGCTTCCTCAACATGTCAACTTCATATCTAAGTGCAGAAGCAGAATCTCTTTCTACCACTAGTTTAGCCTCTAGGGCATCAGCAGTTGGCAATTCATAATGCACGATTGGGCCGGTGCCACTGCTATGGGATGATACAACGTCCATGGGGAACTTGCTCTTTGATCTTCGGCTAACCTGTCTTGCCATTAAAGTTCTGATTGGATTCAGAAAAGTTGAAGTTAGTAAAACATCTCAACTGGGAGTTATAACAGCAAACTAGTTAAACAAACAAGGAATTAAAGAGTTTCAATTCAATGCTGAAAAGCAGTTATTAACATCATTGTAACCCGTTGTTGCAGCAGCAAAGAAGTTAAACAAACAAGTAGCTATTTAAGTTCAGGCAAACAGGTAATTCTTAATAGTAAGTATCAAACACATAGATAGGCGCAGTCTATAATAGGATTAACAGGCTGTGGCATTATGTAATTAGTAGCAAACTAAATTAAGCCAAGCAACTTAATTGAACAATTTTGCAATAAGTGGCTAACTAAAATTCCGAGAAGCAGATAACTGAACATACGCTAGTTCTTTGTTCAGGCACATTGCAACTTCTTTTCTTCTTACAAGGTTGTAAGAAGGAGTCCATGGCATCAATTGCTTGGATACGCAGTCCCAATACTTCTTTCTTCCCACACTGCATTGGTAAGTCGAATGGTTAATCTGGTAAGATGGTTCGTCCTTGATATGTTATATGAGGACGTGTAGTCAGACTAGTTGTAGACACACACATCACACTGGCTTTTACTGTATATTTCATGCGATTACTTTTGGCATATCGAGATCTAAGCAATCAACAATAGGATGAAAAGACTGGCACCCTTCACATTATTGGCGAACTCAGTTCATAGAAACAAGCAATTTAACCATTCTGTGGGTAAATCAAAGGCACCACTGGAATATTTTTCACTACCCCTATCATACACGCAAAAAGGGGGCGACGCCACCGTAGGGGCTGGTATGGGTGGCCGCCTCGGGTGGCTCGAAAGTGTGCACGAGCAGGCTAGTTTTGTTCGTCCCAACGCACGAGCAGGCAATGTAAAAAATGAAGAAATTTTTTTCAATTTCGATAGTCCAATAACATAAGTGCAAGGGAGGCCCTATAGCAGGCTCGCGGCCCAAACGAACGCCTCCCATATCGATCGACAGGAGGAAAAATCCCAATTCATCCGCTCCAGCCTCCAGTCTAGTTCGCTCCTAACCTAGCCGCCGCTGGACAGACCGACACAGCACTTCCTCGCGCCCTCATTGGAGGGCAGTCGCCGGGCTTCAAGCGAACGGAAGGACAAGAAGATGAAGATCCAACCCTGGGTGTAGCCTGCATGGGAGGCAGCGGCGGCGGCACGAGCATGGCATCGAGCTTGCGCAAACGGACAGTCGCAGCTTGCAAGAGTAGCATGCGCAACGAGCAGGTACATCACATCCCGATTATATCTAATTCACTCTTCAATTTCTGGCCCATAGTTAAACCTGACGGTGTTGTAAAACTGCTTGTATGTAGGGAATCTATGAGAAAATGAAACCAATTTCTACTTATTTTATAACTCCCCCAATCAATACTGAACTGACTGAATCTGATGAATCTAATCAAGTTTCCGGTGCAACCATCCAAGCTCATGTTGTTCTTGAGCCTGAAGTGTCTAATGAACAGACTTGTCATGAAGGATTTGATGCAAACATTTTACATGCTCCTGGTGATGAACATATAGTGTCTAATGAGGCATCTAATGCAAGCATTTGCAAGCTCCCATTGAAGGATTTAGTGTCTAATGATGATCTGCTATGTTGAGAAAGACATAGAGATTTTCAGGCATTGATGAAAAGCAAATTATAGTGCATTTTCATGGCTTGAGGAAACGTCGAGGCCATCTACCAGAAAGTCCCCGTATCATGACAACGTAGCATAAATACTTTTCTAATCTGTTGTTTGAAACTATTGGCATACTTGTGCAGGATAGATATATTGATATGCAGTTTGCGCACTGGTTATAGGTGCAATTCCACTTCAATATTTTCAACCAGAGAACGAATAATTCAAGCAGGTACAGACCATGTTTGTAGTCCTTGTACACCATGTTGCATTTTTGTGTTTTTGGTGCTTGCATCATTTAGTGTTTATAATCTGAACTACTTTGGATCATTAGCTGGTTTTCAAAGTGCATGTAGCTTCACATTTCTCAAGTTATGTTGATTTCCAGAGTGCAAGTGCCTTCGTATTTTTTAAGTTAAATGTTTGCCCCTGGTAACTTGAATTCGTGGATCCGCCACTGCACACAAATCATACACGAATGCCAGTACGAAGTAAATGAAATGCAGGGACTTACGCTAGCTCGTTGTACAGGCTCACTGCAGCTCTTCTTGCGCTTGGGATGTTCCATGTACAAGTCCATGTTACAACTTGCTTGGATGTGCAGGCCTTGTGCTCCTTGCACCCCCTCTGCATTTTTGACACAGCGAATGGCTGATCAAATAAGAGGAATCGACCTTGCTGTTGTACCGGAGGACAGATACTTACAAGGTTATACGGGTGTGCAGGATGTGTACCAGATCCCATAGCGCCGTCATGCTTCGCTAAAAAATGGATTTGCTTGTTTCAGATGATATCTCCAGAAGAAATAAGAGTTAAAGTCAGAGTTGGATAGGCGTGTAAGCTAAGAGAGCAGTGAAAGGATATCCAAACATCGTCGGAACAGTGCACAAGGGAGTGATGTGTGGATACCTAGTTCGGGCTGGCATTTGGGCATGCTCGCCTAGCTAGAGTGCGGGTCACTTCAGAGCCGTTGAGGGTGATGCGCTGGTGTTGGATGGCCGCGCACGGATGCTGATCTTGAGTGGTAGCCCCAGCGGCCTCGGGGGGTGGAGGCGCGATGATGTGCTCGGTGAAGTAGCCCCGGTGAGCTGGGAGACAGCGTCGGTGAAGCGCACCTGATGCGGTCGAAGTCGGAGTCTGTGAGGCACGTCGGTTGCGGCGGCCGACATTGTCGGTGGAGCACCCGGTGCGGTGGACGACGGCGTAGATGAGGTAGCTCCGGTGCGGTTGTGAAGCGCGACCGTCATCTTCGTCATCGTCGTCCGACACAGAGGTGGGGAAAGAGACGAGACAAGGGGCGATTCGAACTTTGCTTGGGTTGGCGGCGAATTAGGGATTTGAGCAATTTGGGCGCGGAAGGGGACGGTGGAGAAGGGAGATTTTGCAGGGCTGGAATTGGGGCCGCTAGATATTTCAATCCAAAACATGGAAGCGCGAACTTATTTTGTTGTCGTCCTTTTGGGGGGGGGAGGGGGAGGGAGGGAGGGGGTGGGTGGCTGGGTGCTAAGCGTCCGTCCGACACACGCGACCACCACGACACGACCCTGGTCTGCCTGGTGCGCCTACATTTGAGAATGCAAACGAATCTTCTTTCATTTGCAAACGAATCTGTATGTATTACCATGCCCGTGTTTTCCTTGCAATAATTAGTCATTTGAAACGAGATACTATAAATTAATTAATGAGGAGTTATTTGAAAAAAAAATCGAAACGGTATCCACGGTAACGTGGATTAGAGTGTGTGTCACATAATTAGTTATTTGAATTAGAGTGTGTGTCACATAGCGATCTCCAATTCTAACGTGGATTTCGCATTTCACTGTATCCACGCTACTTTTTTAATACAAATTCATATGTATATGATGAACACCATGGTAGTGAGAAAACTTTTGGATGGATTCAAACATATGTCCTACAAAATAGGACAAAATGTCAACTTTTCGAAACCTAGTATGGCACGAATTCAAAATAATTACCCATATGCATGGTCTTCAGTTCAAATCTTACAATGTACACCGAATTAAAACATCGGTATTAAGTCTCGTACTATCTACATTCAAATGTTGTTTTT